>NW_024097562.1:1232500-1430000 GCF_016545835.1 Crotalus tigris
AGAAGATCTTAAAGGAAGAAAAGCAAGCCCAGTTTTATTAATAGCCCCAAGCAGAAACTAGGCAGATGCCAGTTTTTAGAAATGCAAATTAAATAATCCATTCAGGAAGGTTGGGGCCAGGAAGCTAGAAGCTATGAGATTAGGAAGACAAAGACCTCTACAATCTACATACCTCACCCAAACTCTAAAAGACATGATCTTTGGGGACATATTAGAATTAACTCACCAATACTAAAAGGGCACATTCAGACTTAGGTCAAAAGTATACATGACACAGGAAATACAAAGCCTCAGACAGGAACAGGAAACAACCTCAAAAGTCCAAGAAGGTATAAAAACTCACCACTCCCAGCAAGATGTGGTCAGCTTTCCCAGAGCCACACTTCTGTTTGGCTCTGCTCTTCAATAAACTACAACCTTCTTTCTAAAGCAGTCTTCATGTTGTTTATTCCCAGCTTGGACTGGACTCTGATGAAGATTTTTCTTTCAACAAATTCATCATTAAAAGATGTTGGAATGGAACTTCAATTTTGATTCTTATTCATCTGATAAAGTTGTACTTTGGGACAATCCCAGTTTCAAAAGGAAATTTATTTTAAAGTAATGGATTAATAGAGATTTTAATTCTTTAAATCAGCCTATCACTAATCAATCCTTTAAAATATTAGAGTTATTATAAGAAAAATTAAGTTTGTCTAAAAGTTCAGAATAGCAGTGCATTTGAATAAAATAGGGATTTTACACTGAACCAGTGTAAAACTATTAACACTGAAATGTTTTTAAATCTGTATTTTTTTTTACA
Source organism: Crotalus tigris (assembly GCF_016545835.1). NCBI lineage: Eukaryota > Metazoa > Chordata > Lepidosauria > Squamata > Viperidae > Crotalus > Crotalus tigris. Next base: position 1,233,303 of record NW_024097562.1, read on the forward strand.
GATTATTTTAAGGTCAATGTCAATTCTTTTCAAAGTGTGCAATAAAGATTTAGAATCCCCATATTAACAAATTTGGGGTTAATGGATAATAATCTTAAATATGTCTCTCCTGAACTTAAAATGAGATTAATCCAACAATTCTTTTTTTCTTGTTTATTAAGGAATCTTTTAAAAATCTATCTGTCAGCTTCATTATGATGGCTGTACTTTTTCCTGATTATATTTTATGCTGACCTCTGATTGAAATTAATACTTGATTTTATTTTATCCCTTATGCTGGAAGTGTAAAATAATGATCGGACTATTTATACATATGATATATGTTTGCCCACATGTTGTTCCATTTGAGTTTAATATCCATAGGTTTGCTAATATAGTTTGAGGAAGAGGTGCAAAGTTTAATAACATGAAAGTAACTGAGTGTACATAGCAACCTTTCATATCAAACTATGGGTTTGTCCAGCCATGGATAAAACAAGTCCCAAATCTGATAGTATTCTGTTTCTTCTTTTTCTTTCAACCTCATAGTACAGTGATGGCGAACCTTTTAGAGACCGAGTGCCCAAAAACTGGCCCCGCCCCTGCTCCGCCCCCTGCCCTGCCCCGCTCTGCCTCCCCATCCCCCACCCCACCTGCCCGCAGGACCACTCACCGCCTCCAGGGCCCGCCGATCACCCAGGCAGCCTAGCAGCGCTATGGAGGTCACGTCCTCTGCCCGCGCCCTGCAGCATCAACTGTGTACGATGAGGTGAGAGGGCAGAGTCTTGTCTATGCTGCCTGGCTGCCATGTCCTTGGCTGCGCTGCTCCATGTAGGCCATGCTCAGGGGCGACTCTCCTTCAGGGGGGGCTGCTGGAGAGGAGGGGGGTCACAGAGGGAGGCAAGGCTGGGGCAACGTCATGTGTGCCCACAGAGAGGGCTCCGAGTGCTACCTCTGGCACCTGTGCCATAGGTTCGCCACCACTGTCATAGTAAATCTGTCCATTTCCGCATATTTTAATTATTTCGTCCTCTGATGGTATTTCTTCCTTTTCCCAATATTGTGCAAATATGATTCTTGCCGCTGTTATCACATGTAAAATCAAATATATACTTTGTTTATCAATCTTTTCTGGCTTAATACCTAATAAAAAAGTAAAAGGATTAGGAATTAAATTTGTATTAGTGAATGATAAACTCAGACAATACGTTGTTGAATAAGTACTGTTGAATTGTATGGAAAAAAAATAATAAAATTTTTACAAACTATGGGTTTGTCAACCAAGGGAGGACAAAAAATAACTCTTTTGTGGTGAAAAGAACTAATAATGTGATTGTTCTCTCTTATGAAAAGACTATCGATAGAAGAGAAAAATTGATCAGCATAATTCTGTGTGATTGAACCTTAGTGCATTGTTTAAAAATTGTTCTGTTTTATATCTCTCACTGTGTGATATATATTGAGTGTATATCCCTGGATGTTGTTGTTATTAGTTAGTTGTGAAGTCGTATCCGAACCATCGCAACCCCTTGGACAATGTTCCTCCAGGCCTTCCTGTCCTCTACCATCTTCTGGAGTCTATTTAAGTTCACGCCTACTGCTTCAGTGACTCCATCCAGCCACCTCATTCTCTGTCATCCTGTTCTTTTATTGCCCTCCATCTTTCCCAGCATTAGGCTCTTCTCCAGTGAGTCCTTCCTTCTCGTTAGGTGGCCAAAGTACTTGAGTTTCAACTTCAAGATCTGGCCTTCTAAAGAGCAGTCAGGGTTGATCTCCTCTAGGACTGACCGGTTTGAATGCCTTGCAGTCCAAGGGACTCGCAGGAGTCTTCTCCAGCACCAGAGTTCAAAGGCCTCCATTCTTTGGCGCTCAGCCTTTCTTATGGTCCAACTTTCACAGCCATACATTGCAACTGGGAAAACCACGGCCTGGACTATATGCACTTTTGTTGGGTGTAGTTTGTCTCTCTTTGCTTATCTGTTTTCTTCTTTTTTTCCCCTTTATTTAAAGCAACGCAAAATTAAAAAAAAAAGATTTTTTTTGTATCTGGACAGCAAAATTCCAGAGAAGCGAGTTAGAACATTGCAAGCTCTTCTGTTGCTCCACAGTGGTTCTCTGGATTTTTGCATTTCAGATCCGGTAGTTCTAACTGAGGTGCTGGACCATAAAGGCTTGTGAACTATTTGTCACAAAAAGGAACACCACAAAACATTGGAGGAATTTCACTCTTGCCTGTGAAATTCATCTATTTCACAGGCAAGAGTGAAAGGCAGCCAGTCTTCTGCTGCTTATTCAGTGACAGCCTTATCAGTATTATAGATGGTTGAAAAGGCAAGGTCTTTCTCTAGGGGACTGTATTTCTGTGTTTCCGGGGGATAATGAGGGATATTTTAGTGGGAATTCTTGGCAGCCATATAAGCTCCAGCTAAAAAGTCCAGTGATTCTTGGAAGGAAGTTTTGACTATAAATTACAAACAACATAAGTAGGTTACGCAGATAAGTCTGTTGTTGCGAAAGGAGGCCTCTCCAGAAGAATGCTTGATACAATGCATCTGTCATCCGTTGCAACCTCTACCGTATTTTGTGAATCTCACCCGCTCACATTATGTCGGGTACCACAGCATTATTGGAATTAATGAAGGAGGATATTTGTAGCTCAGGGTTGACATGAGGGGTCCTTGGTGCTTTCTGAGCTTGCTTGCTTTCTTGCAGACGTTTCATTACCCTAACTAGGTAACATCATCATTGCTAGTCATCACTAGTTAGGGTTAATGTCTGCAAGAAAACAAGCAAGCTCAGAGAGCACCAAGGGCCCCTCATTATGGAAATTCCTGCTTGAATTGTCTCCTTTCCATGGCTGGCTTTCTTCTACTTGGCAAGAACTCTGGACTCAAATTGACAGGAGGGTTGCTGTTATTCTTTGAAGATGTCATGGACAAGCCCAATAAAAGGACAAGAGACAGCAACGCAAAGCAATACTAAGATTCAGAGGTTTATTTCAGCAATAATTTGGAACGCACACATAAACATCATTTACGTTAAAAACCCATTGCAATGAGGTCCAATGACATAGCAGGTCCAGCAAGGACAGCTGTAGGGCAGTGGCAAATCAATCCGCCCACTCCCAATCTCTTATCGCCTTTCCTGTCCTAAAACCGCAGTCAGATGATCAGCAATCTTACATTTTCTGCTGACCCTCTGCTGAACATAACTTTCCACATACTCGTGTACATTGGAACTCGCATCCTTCAGCTACTTTCAGTTCCCTATTTCTTACAGTTCCAATCCTTATGTTCTAAATATATTTGAAACAAGCATATTAAGTAAAGTACAGTTGCAGTTTAGATTACACATAGTTCCTTCGGATTGCAAAACTGAGCATAGCAGAGACTTTGGTTCAATACTTTTTCCATGAGGCCTGATTTAGTTCACCTGGGCCTAAACCTTGCATAAAAGAACAATAGCCAATATTTTCCTTTTCCACAAAGAGGACTAATACATTATGAGAAAATAAATCAACATTCCCTATTATTATTTATGTAGCACAAGGCATATCGTACATGGACCAGCAATACTAACAATATGAAGGTTTCATTTGGATCAGTAAAACGCAATAAAATGTAAATGTCCAAAAGATCTATGTTCAAATATCAATGTCTAGGCCAGTGGTTCTCAACCTGTGGGTTGGGACCCCATTTGGGGTCGAACGACCATTTCACGGGGGTCGCCAAACAATGCAGTCCGCCATTTTTTCCCCTTTTCCTTAGCTGTGCTACTCCCTTTTATTCTATTGGCTTTTGAAAGCCAATAGAATAGACTCTCTTGAATAGAGTCTAATTCTATTGGCTTTCAAAAGCCAATAGGAATTGTCCAGGCTTTCTCTGCCCTGCTGAGCCCGCCAAAAGTCCCCTTCTGCAAACGGTGCTGCACCAGTTGAGTAGTCCTTGACTTACAACCGGTTGAGTAATCCTCAACTTATGACTGGTTGGGGGTCGCGGCATTAAAAAGGTTGAGAACCACTGGTCTAGGCCACCTAACCACTGAAGCACAGCATTGTTTATGTTAAAAAAAACCCAGATACTGGACCGGTATATGCCCTCAGCTTACAGTCGGCCATGATGTGATGTATAGTTTGACGTAAGACCCTGCAGTCACACTGAGGGGAGGATATTCTGCTCCATTTATACAGGGAATCCTGGCAGATGCCATGTGAGCTGTGAATCCTATTCAGGATTGTCCATTGCTGATGTGGTAATTCAAAGCCTGGCACCTTTCTTTGTGGGGCCATTGATATGTCTTCCTATGTCTGGGTGTTCAGTGACCCATTTGTCTTTCCATTGAAAATTGATGTTAAAGCTGTTGGGCAGGTGTTGTGCAAGTGCCATTGGGGGCTTCCTGGATTTGATAAATGAGGACAGTCGGCATGCATTGGTAGGAGTGGTTATTCATCATTTTTATGTATTGTCTCCAGGGCATTTTTTGTCATAGAACACACCGGAATGGTGTTCCAGCGCCTTTTTTTTTTTTTTTACTGATTTTCCAGAGTTGCGTTCTCTTCCTATTGTTGCCCTTCCCATCCTCGTTTGCTTTTGAAAATGCCCTGCTGGCACCTCACAATCCACCTTCTGTAAGGGAAGGCAAAAGGCTCTCTCTCTCTCGTGAAAGATGGCCTCCATGTTTATGTGTCTCCCACCGCCACCAACGGCTTCCACACCACATGGTCCGACCCTACCAATCAAGCCACGCTCTGGCTGTGGTGCTCCGGCGCCTCATGGCTCCTCCTAGAGGAGGCAGACAGCGCCGGAGGGGCGTTCCGGCACGTTCTATGACAAAAAAAACCCTGATTGTCTCACTAGTGCAGGGGTAGGCAACCTTGGCTCTTTTATGACTCGTGGACTTCAACTCCCTGAATTCCTGAGCCAGCCATGCTGAGGGGAAAGGGAGAGGTTTCTAAGCTGAACCATGCTGGCTCAGGAATTCTGGGAGTTGAAGTCCATGAGTCATAAAAGAGCCAAGGTTGTCTACCCCTGCACTAGTGCATCTTACCTTCATAAAACTGGTGGTGCTGTATGGCTCAGAACAGGAAGCCAGCAACTTGGAGTGGTTTTAATACATCCACTTATAATCCTCATGGTATCATTGAATCTGACGTCTAACTTATTAGTATGGTAGCTGTTAAGCCGTACAGAGGACATAACATTCAACCTTCCATAAAATCTATTAAATAAAAAGGTGGAGAGGGGAAAAAAAATCTTTCTTCCAATGTGCATATTATAGTAGCGAGGCCTTAATCAGTTTTTAACAGATTTAAACAGATTTAAAAGATGCTATAGTACAGGCGTCTTCAAACTTGGCTCTTTTATGACTTGTAGACTTCAACTCTCAGAATTCCTCAGTCAGGCAGACTGGCTGAGGAATTCTGGAAGTTGAAGTCCACAAGTCATAAAAGGGTCAAGTTTGAAGACCTCTACTACAGTAATTGCCTCCTGAATTTCAGAAGATCATTCTTGACCAGCGATCATACTAGACTGAGATGGCATTGAGATGTTCTTGATAAACCCTCTGAGGACCTCAGTGGTCATAAAGGTAATGTAAATGTATCACTATAAAGGTAAGATAAAGTTAGGTTAGGTTAGATAAAGCTAGACTGATCCAATAAGAAGTCTCTGGCATATTCCAGGGAGCTTTTGATACACCAGGTAAATATCTCTGTTCTTTTAATCTTGATTTCTCTCTTCTGAACTATTTTCCAAGTCCTGATTTGTTAGTGGTTAGTTGGAGACAATTTGAATCCATATATTTTTATGTCCAACGATTTATAGGCTTATGTAGACAAATGATTTCAGCAAGTCTGCTATCTTTTTTATGGATTCTTTTCCAGCAATCAAGCTGGGCTGTTTGTTGTACAATAAATAAATCATAGTTATTGCAGAAAATGAAATAATTGAAACCTAATATTATTTTTATTTATTGTGCTTAAGTTTATTATTTGTTCAAGGAGGAATAAAAAACAATAAATAAAGGATGAGTTTACACAGATATCCCCCATTTACAGCCTATTAAATTAGTCTTACTCACGTGTTCATAATATAGCATACATTTATTTGTTTAAATTTAAGCCAGTTTCCCTGGCAGGAAAAAAATGGAAAATTAAACATAAGAAAAAAATAGCTTAAACAGGTCAAATTCCTCAACAGTTCTCCAGTGGATGCTTCCAGTGACAGAAAGCTTGTTCAAACATAGAACTAGAGATTCTTTCTCAGACAGCTTTGTAACTAATGAAGGCTGACTATCCTTATCCCTGTATTGTTGTTGTCACTATATTATTTCACAATCATATGAACAAGGCAGTATCCATTTCTTTTCTCCACTTGTTGGCTTTCACGCTTGAACAAAAGAAGATAGCTATCCACAAGAATTAATAAGTCTTCCAAACAATTAAATGAGGCGTTAAGGAAGAAAAATACATCATCTTTTATGTTATGTAAAAATAATAAAGTGACAGGGGTCTTCCAACTTGGCAACTTTAAGACTTGTGGACTTCAACTCCCAGAATTCCTCAGCCAGCCAGGGCTGGCTGAGGAATTCTGGGAATTGAAATCCACAAGTCTTAAAGTTGCCAAGTTTGAAGACCCTTGCATTAGTTGAATATCTTAACTTCTTCCTGAGAAGACATTTAAGTGTCCATTACATATAAAATAATTTTGTATAACTGGATAATTTCAATTTTGACTGAATTAATCATACAGTAATTTTAAAACGATCAAATATATTCCCTATACGCTTGAATACAGTAATCCTCAACTTATAAGCACATTGAGGACTGGAATTTCCATTGTAATTTAGTGTGATCGTAATTCGAGTCATCGCGTGAGCAGATTTTACAATCATTTGTACCATAGTCATACAGTGAATCACTGTGCTTGTTAAGCAAACCACACGGTTGTTCAACAAATCCAGCTTTCAAAATTTAATTTTTTTTGCCCAAAACTGGCAAAAAAAGGTAACAAATCACAATCACTTGACCTCAGGATGCTGAGATAACAGAGCAACAGAATAACAGACTTGGAAGGGACCTTGAAAGTCATCTAGTCCAACCCCTGCTCAAGCCTATACTATGCCAGACTAGTGGCTGTCCAATCTCTTCTTAAAAGCCTCCAGTGACGGAGTTAAAATCCTCCAGTGATGCTACAACTGGTTGTAAATGTGGTTTAGTTGCCAAGCACCTGAATTATGATCACATGACTGTGGAGGGGGCTGTTGTGATGGTCATAAATGTTGAGTATAGCTTGTAAAATACTTTTCTGAGACCTCATAACTTGTTAAACAAACTGTTGTAAATCAAGAACTATCAGTACGGAGGTTTCAATGATGTGTATATTAACCAAAAGTATTGACCAGAACTAATGAGAGTAAGGCATTCACAAGTTGCATGCTGTCAGTTCTTATTTCTTTGGAATCCTTATTATGGATCCGTGGTTAAACTATATGGATAAAATACAGGTTGGCCATTTATTTTTTTTAAAAGAAGCTTACATTGGATTGGTCTTTAATAAAGTTTTTCATTCAGTAAGGTAATTATTCTTTTTTTTTTTTTTTTTCTCCAGGGCTTCTTCTGAAGGTGATCTAGAAGTTCAGAGAAAGTAAACTTCAGAATCATTGGATAAGGTGAACCTCCAGGCCAGCCACCAAAGTCATATGCCTAAAGGCGAATCAGTTCTGTATTTCCATACCACTCTCATGTGACAGTAACACGATCCCAGTTTAACAATTTAACTCAATAATTTACATTTTAAACCTCCTAATGGCCAAGGAGCATTGCAAAAGGAGATCTGAAAGTTAAGATTTTGTCAGTCCCGGCCCATTACAGAGCCAAAAATATGCATAAAATACCTGTGATTAATTCAGATGGGTGATCAAAAAGCAAACGTGACGTGAGACTATGACTCAAGGGGAGACAAGAGGCATGGACATGAATAATTTACATCTGTGCTAAGCAATACAGGTTGTGCTTGCGATAGCTTCCCATGAGTCATAGCAACTTCCTGAAACCTATTCTCTCTAATCTATTGGATTACCACAGACACCACCTCTAAGATGGCATGGCCCTTGATCACATTGGCTGAGGATAATGGGTGTTGTAAAGCCTGGAATCAATTTGGAAAAGACTAAGAATTTCTTGTCTTTGGCTATGAGCAAATAGGGTCAGTTTATTGATCTTGCGTTTACAGTATTCATACAATGGCTTTCTCTCTTCACTCCTTTATTTTTTTTAATTAGAGGAGAAGAGGAAATAGGGAAAAACAGTACCCAGAATGCTATATTCCAAAGCTGATGGCTTCAGCTTGCTAGGGAAAGAGCTATTCTTGTGGAAAACGAAAGGACTCTTACAAATTCCAGAGAATTTTAGCAGAGAGATTTATTGCGCAGGTTCAGAAGCAATAGCAACAAGCAATTCTGAACCCCGAGGGCGAGTTCAAACTTCAGTTTTATACTTTCCTTTTTTTTCTCAGGAACAAAGGAATACACATTGTAATACATTAGGTTTGTTTCTCACGGGTATACAATGGAGAGTTTGCTACATACATTGTATCCAAGTGCAATGCACATTAGGTTAAGTCACATACTACTAACACAGCACTATTCCAGTAATTATGCAGACACACCATTATTCTAATGATTGTTCATTATTCCACATTACTATGGCTTGAAAGCAGAATTCATCAATTATAGAGAACCCAGGGAATTAGATGTAACATTGTCTAATTCCAAATCTGTAAATTTCATCAGTTAGTAAAATAAACAGAGAAGCAGGCTGTTAATAATTGCACTAGCTTTTTTTTTAGAATTTATGTATTTAGATTGATGTTTATTTAATTTTTATGCTTTTTCTTTTCCTGTTTTTAGCTCTGTATTCAGCTCTGGGAAGGGGGGGAGGGTTATGGGGGGGTGGAGGGAGGCTGGTGGGGAGGGATTTTATTGTAAAAACTTTATAAAAATTTCAATAAAAAATAATAATAATAATTGCACTAGCCATTTTACCCACCACACATGGATATTACTGGGTCCCTCCCTTTGGAATGTCATCCATTAGACTAGCCCCCATTTGGACACTCTTTCATGAGGCCCTGAAGAATTGGTTTTGCCAGTGGGCCTGGGGAACCCAGACTGGAGCCCATCAAATGGCTTATTTGACTGTGTGTTGTCAAATGAGGGGGAGGTATTGTTTTTTGTTTTTTATTTTCTAAACTGAGTTTTTATTGCTTGTAAGCCACCTAGAATTGCTTTAATTTCCCAAATAAATTAAAGCAACACAGCTAGGAAAGGATGTGGTTTAAGGCTGTGTTTCACCATCCCTCCCTATTGGCTTTGTTAGTAAGAACAACTTAGCACCGTTGGGGTCTGATAAGACTGCAGTGAAATGATTTATGTGCTGACATCCTCAGGCAGATGATAGGCCTTAGGTAAATGATGGCCAGTGATATAATGACGGGTGGGATGTCATTTTTCCTCACCGCTTCCCTTTCTTTCCTATCCTGTTCTGAGGACTAATCAAGATCTAATCAAAAGTCCTGCCGCTAACACTGTCAAGTTAATGTGAGTCAGGAGAGGAAAGGGGATGTTGCCAAGTTGGTCTGATGGATTATTCAAGACTTATCCCAAGTCGTGATATTACATCTTCCTTTATTTTACACGGGACAATATACAAAGCCTCACTATCCAATTAGTGAATTTTGTGGATCATCAAAATATAAAAATGGGATCATTCCGGATTCTATCTGACTTCTTTGAAACAACCCTGGTTTGACCTTCTGCAAAGGTGAGTCAAAGCATTGGGCATAATTTTATTACCACGTGAAAGGAATTGCTTTGAGACCTTCAGTTCCCCAGATCTTAAACATGGATTTTGGCCAATAAAAGACTAATAAGGGTTGAAATGAGGGCTCCTTGGAACTCTCTGAACTTGGTTGTGTTCTTGCAGATGTTTCATACAGAAACTAGGTAACATCATCAGGACTGATGATGTTTTTAACCTAGTCTGGGTAACACAAAACATCTGCAAGGAAGCAACTAAGCTCAAAGAGCACCTAGGACCCCATCCCCAGTAAAAGCTCCCCCCCCTTGCTGTGCACTGTCAGTCTCCTAGCCCTTTACAATACTGATCCAGACTAAGATGGAATGGTATTAAAGAGGTTTCACGGCAGAGAGAGAGGGATGGTTAATCACTGCAACCAAATATGTTCTTTCAGATGGCAGTAAATTAAAGATTGAAAACATACATTAGAATGTTTGCTTTAGTATTATCCTTCATCATAAATACAAATATATATTTATTTATCTTCAAGATTCCTGACGGTTCACAATGAAGAAACAAACAAAACCGCAATCAAATCAAAATAAACATTCATCAGACAATGCCACTAAGAACAAGATAACCCCTTACAAATGAAGTCTGGTAGATGTGGTTTAAGTCTCTTCTAATCAGGGCCCCACCTAGGCCTGAGCTTTTAGGGCTATATTGGACATGACTTTAAAGCAGGGGTCCCCAACTCCTGGTCCATGGATCGGTACCGGGCCACAGCATGCCAGCAACCGGTCCGCACAAACAAAACCTCATCCGCGGGATGCAGGCAGCACACAAAACCACGCACTCTCTGGTCCGTGGAAAAACCTTTCTCCACGGAAGCGGTCCCTGGTACCCAAAAGGTTGGGGACCCCTGCTTTAAAGTCTCTTCTAGATGGGGGAATGCAGGACAACACCCCCTCCCCCAAATTAAAGTGAATTGAGTCTCCTCTCTCCTGACCACATAACATAGTATTGGCATCACCTCACTTTTTCCTTATTTTTTTTTTTGTCTAGCTTTCTCTGTCAAATGGGTAATTTCAGCTTGAAAAGATGTTCCCCTATTTAGCACGAAGATCTATTAATGTGTGCCTGAGAATCTTACATTCTCTGTATGATTTGGAAGGTTGATAAGATAATGTCCCAGCCGATTTTCTGACTGATGATAAAGCCACACGTGAATTCAGCCAAATAAGGTTATTTCCTTGGGCAGACTGGCTGGGCACATAGTAGTTGAGGTGGGGCTTGCTCATGTTACATTAGAGGCCGTCCTTGCTTAACAGTCATAACTGGGACCGGCAATAGTTGATAGATAAATTTAGATCCCTCATTTGCACTTTGAGAAATTGATAGTATTGTCTTTTCTTCTTCTTCTTCTTCTTCTTCTTCTTCTTCTTCTTCTTCTTCTTCTTCTTCTTCTTCTTCTTCTTCTTCTTCTTCTTCTTCTTCTTCTTCTTCTTCTTCTTCTTCTTCTTCTTCTTCTTCTTCCTCTTCCTCTTCTTCTTCCTCTTCCTCTTCCTATTCTTATTCTTATTCTCATGCTTCTGTAATGCCACAAGAGTGAACACTTTATTAAAAATGGATTGAGATATTACCGCATTTTTGTAATGAAAATTATAGAATCAGCACAATGAACTGGAACAATAACAAACACAGATCTCAGTTTTTAGAATGTTATGACAACAGAACAGGAACTTTTTTTATTAGCAAAATTAAGCGCTTAGCTTGGGTGTCAGACGCTCTATATCTGCAGGATGGTAATTAACCTTTAATTAAACCTCCCCATCCCCTTTTGAAAATATACCGCCTGGTGCATTACAGTTGCTTTTCATATGTAAGTTTTTGAGAATGAATATGTGTATTTGTGTGTCTATAAAACACGAAGATGTGCATTGGCATGTTTGTAAAACAATGGAACTATTGAAGCAGTGTAGCATTTACTGCTTTGAATGCGTTCACATGCAAAAGATAATAACAGAATAACAGAATAATAGAGTTGGAAGAAAGATCTTCTAGTCCAACCCCCTGCTCAGGCAGGAAACCCTATAGCATTTCAGACAAATGGCTGTCCAGTCTCTTCTTAAAAACCTCCAGTGATGGAGCATCTACAACTTCTGGATACAAGCCGTCCCACTGGTTAATTGCTGCTTATTGTCAGGAAATTTCTCTTTAGTTCTAGGTTGCTTCTCTCCTTGATTAGTTTCCATGCATTGCTTCTTGTCCTGCCTTCAGGTGCTTTGGAAAAATAGCTTGGCCCCTCCCTCTTCTTTGTGGGAGCCCCTCAAATATTGGAATACTGCTATCATCTCACTGCTGATCCTCCATTTCATTAGACTAGACATACCCAATTCCTACAACCGTTCCTCATATGTTTTTACCTCCAATTCCCCTAATCATCTTTGTTGCTTATAATCATCATAATCAGATCATAAGATTGGCACCCATTAAGGGTTCCGAAGAAGAGAGACACGCCAGAAGAGACTGACTGATCTATTTAGAGAAGGATTGCAATATGATGCTACATAAAGTTTCCCAGAAGGAGAACATAGAAAGGGCACAATGAGGATAGGCAAAGCACGAGGAGGTACAAGATTTACAAGACCTCCTGGAAACAGTTTGAAACAATATGGTGTCCTGATCCAATATATGGGTGGAAAATCAGGTTTTCTGCAGCTCCAAATTAGGTTACTGAGCCATGCAAACCTCAGTGTGAGGACTCCTTTCAGATGACATCTTCAGCAATAAAGGAAGGCAGACCTCAAAGTCGACAAAGATGGCACCTGGAGCAGACCCACCCTGGGCAACCTGGTGGGATGGACAGAGTTAACTGGAGAGAATTCATATAAGTTTCCAATATTAAATTCCCTTTTTATGACCCTATAATCCACTGGTGGCGAACCTATGGTACGGGTGCCAGAGGTGGCACTCAGAGCCCTCTCTGTGGTCATGCGCACCGTCGCTCCAGTCTTAGGCCTTCAGCTGGGTTTTATAAAACCTTTTCACTTTAGGCCTCCACCGCCGTGTGCAAAAAAAAAAAAAAGGTTCAATCAATCAGTCAATTTCAAGCTCTCGTGGGAAAAAAAAGATCTTGCAAAGTTGGTTGATTGAACTTTTTAGTCCCACCCAGTCTGCCATTACCACTGCAGCCACATCCAGCCAATGGGCCACGCCCACCCAATTGGCCACACCCAGCCAATGGGCCACACCCACCCGGCACCCAACGATGCATAAGTGGGTTTTGGGTTGCAGTTTGGACACTCGGTCTCTAAAAGGTTCGCCACCACTGCTATAATCCCTTAATTTGGAGTAGAGTCAGGGCGACTGGACAGAGCTGAGCATTTAGTGGCCAGATGCTCTTCCTGACTCCTACGTGAACTTCACAGCAGATACTTTTTCTTTGCGCCCTAAATATTTGCCACTATCTAGAACTGAACTCTCAACCTTCCGAGTGGGAGGCAAGTGTCTTCACCACTAGGTCACCCAGCCACTCTTCCATCACATCACTCGTATAGTTTCCAATATTAATATTGTAAAATATAAAATACATATATCAACACAGTATAACATATACTTTTGCTTTTTCTTTAAAAAAAACAGGATTAAAAAAAAGTTTTTCCTGACTTTTGACATTGTTCACTTGTTATAGATATAAACTCTATATATTTTAATCCAGACTCAGCCCTGGATTAATCATTAGGCTAAATAAGCAAGTGTTTAGGGCACCACAGGAAAGTTTCCTCCCCGGTTATCATGCTCTTAACTCTTTCACTGAACATTTCTTCAACCTTTATTGAGTCTGAATGTCTTGTTAGGTACACAAGGGAAGAGCTGAGGGACACCATTGGTGAACTGTGCTTAGGAAATCTGTTGGCTTTAATTGTTCCTATCCAGCTTACACTCTCTCTTTCTCTCTCTTGATTTGGAGAAATCCAGAGCCTGGGCATGACCCCCAATGACAAAATGCTTCTGTAGCTGGCTTATTAATGCTTAAGAAGAAAAGGAGAAAAGTAACCTGGAACTAAGGAGAAATTTCCTGACAATGAGAACAATCAACCAGTGGAACAACCTGCCTCCAGAAGTTGTGAATGCTCCAACACTGGATGTTTTTGAGAAGAGATTCGACAACTATTTCTCTCAACTGGTATAGGGCTTCCTGCCTGAGCGGGGGGTTGGACTAGATGACCGCCAAGGTCCCTTCCAACTCTGTTATTTTGTATTCTATTCTGTAAGAAAAAGAACAGAAATTGGTATTGAATAAGCTACCATTATGGACTGGAACCAAAGAGTAGGAAAAGAGCAGCAACGCAGAGAGGAAAAATAATGTATTCATTTTTGTAAATATGTAACGTTTACAGATTTCACTTTTTACAGTGGATTTCACTTGAAATTCTCCTGCTGGCTTCCAGAGGAAAGTGTTGAAGAAAGCGAAAAGCATCTGTCTTCCATTGCAGAAACAATCCTTGTGACATGACCCAAGAATTCCAGGGACTGAGGGAATAAAGAACAACAAGGAAAAATCCTGAAAGGGCCTCATGTTGTTGACAGGTCTTGAGGGAAAAATCCTAAAGACTTTTGCAATCCCAAGTAAGCTTGAAATTTTATGCAAACAACAAGAAACCGTTACCACAGCTGCTTTGGTAAAATATAATGAATAAGATGAAAATAGTTCTAAATTAGGATCAGTCATGTGACCTCAGTGGATTATTTATATAACTGGTGGAACTCTGTGGTTCAGCCATAAAAGGTGAAGAACGGTTACAGGAATTGGGTATGTCTAGTCCAGGGGTAGGCCACCTTGGCTCTTTTATGACTCGTGGACTTCAACTCCCAGAATTCCTGAGCCAGCCTGGCTCAGCATGGAAACCTCTCCATTTCCCCTCAGCATGGCTGGCTCAGGAATTCTGGGAGTTGAAGTCCACGAGTCATGAAAGAACCAAGGTTGCCTACTTCTGGCCTAGGCCTAGGCCGCTTTATGACTCGTGGACTTCAACTCCCAGAATTCCCGAGCCGGCCATGCTGAGGGGAAAGGGAGAGGTTTCCAAGCTGAGCCATGCTGGCTCAGGAATTCTGGGAGTTGAAGTCCACGAGTCATAAAAGAACCAAGGTTGCCCACCCCTGGTCTAGTCTAATGAAAAGAAGGGCTGGGGGAAACACAATAGCACTGTTCCAATATTTGAGGGGGTCCTACAAAGACAAGGGGGTCAAACTATTTTCCAAAGTGCCAGTAGGCAAGACAAGAAGCAATGGTTGGAAACTAACCAAGGAAGAAGAAACGTAAAACTAAGGAGAAATTTCCTAGTGGTGAGAGCAATCAACCAATGGAACAGCTTGCCTTCAGAAGTTGCGGGTGCTCCATCACTGGAGGCTCTCAAAAAGAGACTGGACAACCATTTGTCTGAAATGATACAGGGTTTCCTGCTCGAACAGGAGGTTGGACTAGAAGACCTCTGAGGTGCCTTCCAGTTCTGTTATTCTATGTTCTAACCGCTTGCTCTATCAAATCTCTGCCAGTTGGAATGGAAGTTATACTATCACGACACCAAATTGGCTCTCATATAACTAAATGGACAGAAGTGTGCTCTTTTTATGCAGCCATTTTGGCTTCTTCCAAAAAGTATCCATTTGTCATAACAGCTCCCATGCTACCTTCTACATTTCTCCCCTCATTAACATTTCTCCATCTGTTATCCTATTTTTCTACCAAGGTACACCAATTCATCTACTTTGGGACATTTTGTCCCATACAATCTATTTTACATTTGCTGTGCTTCATTTGGGATCTCAGCCAAGAACAGAGTGCATACAATTGTAGATACATTAATGCCCATAACTAGCATACCTCTAGGCCCATTAAAAATATTATTCATGGAATTTATCTATGCAATAATCAACCACAGGAATTGCACACAATCTCCTCTTGCTCTCTGTTCAATGCTAAACCATTTTCACTAAGCAATCCGCTTACTTGCAGACATGCTTTAATCCCATCACCCATCATCCTGACAGCATTCAGCAATCAACCATCAACTCCATATTATTCATGCAAAAAAAATTCCTTAGTTGAATTCGTTCACGTTTTCTCTAAATCAGATTTACAATACATTATATTTTCTCGCATTCCTATCTTTTCTACAGACTTAGTAAAAATCTACATCTGAGGAAAAAGCAATTTTGCTACTGATGCTACCAATCAGAAGACATTGTGCAGACACTGTTCCACCTTTTCCCTCTTTGTGGATGTAGGGGCTGTGGTGGCACAGTGGTTAGAATGAAAAATTGCAGGCTGACTCTGCCCACAGCCAGGAATTCGATCCTGGCCGGTTTAAGATTGACTCAGCCTTCCTTCCTTCTGAGGTCAGTAAAATGAGGACCCAGATTGTTGGGGGCAATAGGCTGACTCTTTAAACTATTTAGAGAGGACTATAAAGCACTGTGAAGTGGTATATAAGTCTCAGTGCTATTGCAAACTCTGCCCAATGCCAGGAGTTCGATCCTGACCAGCTCAAGATTGACTCAGCCTTCCATCCTTCCGAGGTTGGTAAAATGAGGACCCAGATTGTTGGGGGGGCAAATAGACTGACTCTGTAAACTGCTTAGAGAGGGCTATAAATACTTATATACTGTGAAGCAATACATAAGTCTAAGTGCTACTGCTGTTGTGGCTAGATTTAAACGCTGTCCAAAGCCACTTTTAGGAAAGTTCAGCCTTGTTTCTCTGTTGCTGGGAAGTTCACCCTCCTGCTTTGCTTCTATTTAGCCCAACAATGTGTGGCCCACATGCAAATCCACAATGACATTCTTGACAGTGACTCAATCAAGTTGCAACTTGCTGAATACAGATGACAATATGAGACACTGAAATGGCATGTTCTGTTGCATAAAAATAGAAGAAAGCAAACAACCAAGGAGCTATTATTTACACAGGCTTCTGATTTGCCTAGGCACAAACATCTTCAAGTGGCAGCAATTTGTGACTAATAAATACTCAGTTCTTTAGCTGATTCACTATGAGCCAATCGGCTCTTTTATAACCATTTCCACCTATGTTAGGTGACTCAGACATACGCAATCAACACCATGTTTCCCAGAACAAGAAAGAAAGAAAGAAAGAAAGAAAGAAAGAAAGAAAGAAAGAAAGAAAGAAAGAAAGAAAGAAAGAAAGAAAGAAAGAAAGAAAAGTCACAAAGCTCTGGAAAACAAAGAAAGGTCAGGACAGTTGATAATCAAAAACTTACATTGAAAGGTGTTGTCATGGAATCAAAAGAAAGACTTTATTCCCTCTGGGGCACTATACATTTACTATGAAATGATCTTTGTAGAGACAACTGTCTGGCATTTAGTGTTTTCTCAGCATTTGAAAACAGAGCCAGTTCTCCACAACCCACCTTTCTTTTATTTTCCCAGGCTTTTGAAAACATGCTACTGGCTTTTAACACAAGTCTAGCATTGCAGTTTCTATTCTCTCATCTCTGCTTCCTGAAAGTCTCTAAAATCTTGTGGCATTCCAATTCATGGTATGCTTTTAACAGCATTTTGTAAAGTTGGGGTTTGTTTTTGAATTTTTATTATAATTTTGTGAGCCACTGATGGAACTTTAGTTAATGAAGGGCTTTAGCAAGCCACAATTTCTTAGCTTCTTATTCTTACAAGGTTGGAGTCATTAAATGAAAGAAAGAAAAAAAACCACACTCCTGTGGATTCTGTTCGTAAGCCAGGAGGCACTGAATCATGGATAAAATTCAGGTAGACAAACTCAAGCTGCCTGATGCTCAAACAAAATTCAAATCTGAAGCAGGTTGCTAATACTGTAGGTTGCTGGGTTCTGTTCCTGGACATCTTATATTACAACACTTTCCTGAAATGTTACATCAACACAGAAGATGTCCTATGCTTCAAAATGGCAGGGATAAACAAAATAAAATATAGGTGGAGAAATCAATAGCTCCAGCCACCATTAAAGTCTGAAATCAAAGTTTTTGTGTACACATGCTGATACACAAACTCCTTCTATCAAAGAAGGAAACAGGATACCTTCAATGTCACCACTCACTCCCACGTGCATGGGCCAATACAGTTAGTCTTATACCAGGGGTCTTCAAACTTGGCAACTTTAAGACTTGTGGACTTCAACAAAAAAGACATTAATATCTCAAAGCTCTGAAACCAATACAATAATGTTTGTCTGATGGTTGTACTTTTCTAATTGAGAATAATGTACTGCCTGCGTAAATGATGCCAATCCAGTTCAGACTGGGCTGATCTGTAGCTCTTGTAAAATACAGTTGGAATAAAGGAATTATTATATATATATAAAAAAACACAGTGTTATTATAACACCATCTTCATTTGCCTAATTTAGAAACTGCAAGTCCTAAGGCAAAATGTCACCTCTTTATTGTCTAAATCAGCGTTTCTCAACGTCTGTGTGACGGCGACCCCTGTCACATGGACGCGCCGTGTATGCGTGGCGCCCCATGCGCGGCGCTGCCCCCATGCACGGTGCGCATGCGTGGCGCCCCCATGCGTGGCGCCCCTATGCGTGGTGCCCCCATGCGCGGTGCGCATGCGCGGTGGCGCTCCCTGGGGGGGAAATGGCAGATCGTGTTGTTTGGCGACCCCCGTAAAATGGTCGTTCGACCCCAAATGGGGTCGCGACCCATAGGTTGAGAACGGCTGGTCTAAATCCTGATCAGCTAAAAAAAAAATGCAATCTTTTTAAAAAGATCAGTTCTACTGATATGAGGACATCAATTAAAGATAAACCTTTGAATCAAGCTCAGAGTTTGATGATTGCAAGCACAGTTTTCTTAATCACAATATGGAAATGTCGTTCCATGTTCAGCTTCCCAGACTGACCTACAGCCTTAAGAACTACATGAAGCAATCTACAATTTCTCGATCAGAGAGAAGTTCCTCAAGATGGTCTCCAGCATGAGTCCAAAAGCTCGGAAGGCAGAACCCCTGGTTCCGATGACTGACCCAGATAGAATCCTGCAAGATTATCCTGGGACATATATATTCGCCTTTATTTGTTCAGTATTGCGTGTTGTCTCCCTCCCAAACATTAATAGGTCTGCTCTTTGGGGGGGGGGAGGTGTCTACAGTGTGGTCAAAAAAAGTCAAGATGACGGTCCTGATGATGCAATTGAAGCTCTGCCTGTTTTTATGTGCAACATAGACACCTGTGGTTATTGCTTATTTCTTGTGCAGATGAAGATAGCCAGGTCTGCCACAAGAATGGAAATATCTCATTTTGTATTATGGGAGTCTTTGCAATAAGAACAGTCCTGCCACAGACAGGGTCCATCTTTATCTCCTCCAAGTCAACATACAGTCTTTGCCAAAATCTCCTTTCAAGTAGAAATCTTTTGAAGTTGGCTGTCCTTTAAAGGTTTCCCTCTGCCCTGAGGAGATTTTTAAAAAAGGAAAATAGGTTGTTAATAGGGCAGGTTGTTAACAGGGCAATATTGGAAGAAGGAATCTTTGCCTACTTTGCAAGAATGGTTTTTTAAAGTTTCTTACTTAGCGGAAATGGCAAAAATTTCGGCTTTCTTGAAAGATCAAGCGCAAGAGAAATATCTCTTGGTGTGGAAAAGATGGATAAATTTTATACAATATAAGTATGATATAAGAAAATATTATCTAGCTTTCGAATAATTTATATTTAAAGTTTAAGATATTATCTAGAAGTGTAATTATTATTATTCTTTAATTTTTTATTTTTTTATCTTCCCTTTTTTTTCCTCTTTTTGTTTTTTATATATAATGGAGTTAAAGTATTATACAACTTGTTTATTGAGTGTAATTATATTTGCTTAAGGTTTATTTGGGCTTAAAACTTTTTTTCTTTTAAGTTCTAGTTAAGCCTGTATTCAGCTCTGGGAAGAATGGGGGAGGGTTTTGGGGTGGGTTGGGAGGGATTGGGGAAGGGGTTTTTATTGTAAAATTTTAAAAAATTTTAATAAAAAAAAAGGAAAATAAACTGCAGCGTCACTCTTCCTGTTGACACTGAGAGGATGACAACAACTAGAGAATAGAGTGAAACCCTTTCGTTCCAGTTCCATAATCTTTTTCTTTGTTTTGTGAAATTTTGTGGCAATTACAAATCTGGGAGCAAAAAGTGGATGCTTAAAACTTCCCCTTGGCTGTCTTTCAGCTAAATCAAGATTTGGTGAAATGGGGTATAAACAGTGAGGGATTTAGCCGGTTCGCACCGGTTCCGTAGAACCGGCAGCTAATTTTTTGTTGACTTCGGTGAACCGGCTGATGCCCTAGCCCTTTTTCACAAGGCCCAGAATGGACCTCCGGAAGTGGGTGGATGCCAATTCCGGAAGTCTGAGCCAGGGAGGCCTCCCAGGCCACGCACCAGAAGTGTGTGGACACCACTTCCGGTGGGCCGATCTGGGCCTGGGAGGTTCCCTGGCTCAGAACGGACTTCTGGAAGTGGCATCCATGCAGAGAACCAGTTGTTCAGATATTTGAAACCCACTGTTTTTATACTGGGTATAAATACGAGAAAACGATTGGTTACACTTTTTCTGACAAACAATTTGTTATTAGTTTGTCATTTATCGCTTCATAATGCTGCAGTTGCCATATTCGAATAGAATAGAGCTGGAAGGGACCTTGGAGGTCTTCTAGTGAATCTAGCCCAGTGGTTCTCAACCTTTTTAATGCCGCGACCCCCTACCGGTCGTAAGTCGAGGACTACTCAACCAGTCGTAAGTCGAGGACTACTCAACTGGTGCAGCATTGTTTGCAGAATGGGACTTTTGGCAGGCTCAGCAGGGCAGAGACAGCCTGGACAATTCCTATTGGCTTTTGAAAGCCAATAGAATTAGACTCTATTCAAGAGAATCTATTCTTTTGAAAGCCAATAGAACAAAAGGGAGTAGCACAGCTAAGGAAAAGGGGGAAAAAATGGCGGACTGTGTTGTTTGGCGACCCCCGTGAAATGGTCGTTCGACCCCAAATGGGGTCCCGACCCACAGGTTGAGAACCACTGATCTAGCCCAACCTCCTGCTCAAGCAGGAGAACCTATTTCAGACAAGTGGTTGTCCAATCACTTCTTAAAAGGCTCCAGTGATGGAGCACCCACAACTCCTGGAGGCAAGCCGTTCCACCGGTTAATTGTCCTCATGGTAAGGAAGTTTCTCCTTAATTCCAGGTTGCTTCTCTCCTTGGTTAGTTTCCATCCATTGTTTCTTGCCTTGCCTTTTGGTGCTTTGGAAATAAGTTGACCCCTCCCTCTACTTTGTGGCAGCCCCTTAAATACGCACAGAATAAGCTCCCAGAAGCTTATGCCTTTTCATAAAATTTGTGAGAAAAATGCTACCAGACTCCTGTTTTGTTTTGTTTTTGTGACTATGAACTGACACCATTGTCTTTCCACAATGCATACACGTGAGCATTCCAACTTTGATCCAGTAATTGCATACATCTTATTTCACTATCAGAAGATATCCCCACCCCCCACCCCCATCACTACCAAGTCAGCTTGCATAATTTCTGCCTGTCAACTCAGAACTCAATGCAACCTCTCTCTTTCTAGATGAAATATTCGGTTCACGCAAACTCTTATTTCAGTACAGGATCTGCAGCTTTGCCCTGATGCTTTGCAGTGTTCCCAGCAATGGGCAGTCATTTTTAACATAAACTTAATTATATGACAAGGCCCTGGCTGCCCTTCGCCTGCAATGAGCTAATTTCTGTTATTCTAATCTTGGTGTAACCTTGCCAAACCTGTTTGACCAGAGATAACAATAGGGTGAGTGCACACAATACTTCTACCTTCAACTCTCTCTTTTGCCTTGTTAAGGCTCTTTACAGTTGCAACGTTTCACTTCGAACTCTCTGAATGAGCTCTTCTGAATGGCCGGCCCCATAGTGTCCTGGATATCTGATTTGCTATCTTAGCAGGAGAAGATATTCCCGTGTCATCATGCTCCTTTTTCTCTGCTGTGGGAGATGGTTCATCTAGACTCACGTTTATGTTAACCGCTGCAGGAGACATGCAGGACTGACATCAATTTAACCAGGACAGCCAGGTATGTTTTATGCTTTAGTCATTTCATTGGCATTTTGTTTCTGAGAGGGCAGAAGTTAACGCTATCCTTACCAGCAGCGAGATTTCGCTCCCCTTCCTTTCCTGGGTTTTCATTAGTGCCAAAGCTAAACTAAGTGCTATAGGTTGGGGGGGGTCAACTTCTCCTAGCATCCATGGAGACAACAACATATTTCCAGCAGGTTTGTTTGTTTGTTTATGGGCTAATTTTGAACCTTCCTTCTTTATTCCGAAGGATTGTTGAATGAAAAATCTTCATCGGGGTCCAGTCCAAGCTCGGAATAAACAAAATGGAGACTGCTTTAGAAAGAAAGTTGTAGTTTATTGAAGAGCAGAGCCAGACAGAAATGTGGCTCTGAGAAAGCTGACCACACATAGCTGGGAGTGGTGGGTTTTTATACCTTCTTGGGCTTTTGAGGTTGTTTCCTGTTCAGATTGCATGAACTTTGACCAGAGGTTCAGTGTGTCCTTTTGGTATTCTGATGGTGGGTATGTAGATTTTAGGGGGTCTTTGTCTTTCTAATCTCATCAGCTTCTAGCTTCCTGGCTCCAAACTTTCTGAAAGGATTATTAAATTTGCATTTCTACAGATCTGGTTTCTGCTGAGTTTCCGGCTGTGGGGGGGGGGGGAATTGCCTCATTGCCTCCTTATCTCTGTGTGTACATATGTGCCTTCATGCGTGTACACTCCATTGCAGCAAGCCTGAACATGGTGGCTTCGCTTGATCCCAGCTGACTTGGGAAGAACATGCTGGAAAACTGCTTCTGAAAGTCAATTTGCTGAATTTCTCCAAAACTACATTATGTGATGTTTTGCGCCTTTTCATTATTTACAGTGTTGTGCTCAATTCTTGCTACTTGGCCCTGCTGGCTCACCCAGCCTATGTTATCTATTCGGGATGCATCCAATGTTTGTATTTGTCACCAGGCTCTGCCATATCCCAGCCAGATTCAAATCATGCAGATCCGGTTCCATTTTGGAATTCAAGTCTTCCAAATGGGTGTTAATGTGAAAATAGTCCAGTTTCTTCCTTTTTCCTCCTCCCAAGGGTATGAAATGCAGTGTGTTACTTTCCTTAAACAATGGGGACAGAGCAACTCAGACTAAAATGAATGTTTCTGCCTGGGTGTATTGTATACCTCCATGGCTGGCTCAGGAATTCTGGGAGTTGAAGTCCACGAGTCATAAAAGAGCCAAGGTTGCCTACCCTGTCCTATCCAAATGACTATAAACACTGGATTAAAGAAATAAACTTAATCCACGAATCTCCATCTCAAATAATGGCATGTGTTCCGTTTTTTAATTTCTTTACCATTGTCAGCATATAGAGTTGATTTGCGTTAGGCTGCCAGCCTTCTTCTTGACAAGTTGCAATTATCTTTTGCGGTGTTATATTAAATGAGAGGCTGGGAACTTAGGGATAACAGTTTGCCAAATCACTTAATCTATTTATAACAGGTGTTCTAGTTACTATCCTGTTAGTAAAATATAGATGCAGAAATAATTATCATGGAAAATAAAATGGTGGCAAAACTGTCTGGTGCATTATGAGAATGATAGAAGTCTCCATTCGAAATAAAACATTAAAGGCATCTTAATTTGTGTGAAAACTCAGATCTCCAATAGCTTTCAACGTACTGCAACAGGAAATGAGGTTTAAAAGAAAACCAGGTTACGTCTGAGTAGGGAATCTCAATTGCAAATCCAGCCTGAAAACTCACTAGATGTCAGCCCCACCCCATCACACAGCATTGTGTGGAGGCAGTAAAAAAAAAATTGAAGGAGAGAGTTCTTCTCTGTAAGTTTTTGGGAGAAAGCTGAGTCATCTGTTTCTTGCATAGCAAACAAATGAATATTAAAAATGGTTGGCAAAATAATTAAAATTAATTATATACAGGAAGCCCTCGACTTGCAATCACTGGTTTAGTGACCATTCAAAGGGACCACTGAAAAAAAATGACTTACAATCATCGGTCCTCACACTTATGACCGTGGCAGAATCCCCACAGTCATGTGATCAAAATTGGGGACTTGGCCACCCCCAGATATTTATCATGGTTGCAGTATCCCGAGGTCTTATGGTCGTGATCTTCCCAGCTGTTTTCCGACAAGCCAAGTCAGTGGGGGAAGCGATATTCATTTAACAACCACCTGATTTGCTTAATAACCGAAGTGATTTACTTAACAGCCATGGCAAAATTGGATGTGCCTCCCTTAACAACTGCCTTGCTTTGCCATGGACATTCTGGTCCTAAATGTGGTCATAAGAACTATCTGTAAATTGCTATTAGTTCACGTATAAGTTAAAGGGAATCTGGAATTCTAAAGCTGCTGTGTCATTATGTAAAATGCTTTACACATTTTCTCTAATTTTTCTCTCTCTTTTACTTTCATTGCCTGTCTTTTTCCAAACTCTTGAAAGCCATATCTAGAAGTCTCCATTTAAAATAAAACATTAAAGGCATCTTAATTTGTGTGAAAACTCAGATCTCCAATAGCTTTCAACGTACCGTATATACAGTATATCAATGGTTCTCAACCTTTTTAATGCTGCAACCCCCAACCGATTGTAAGTCGAGGACTACTCAACCGGTCGTAAGTTGAGGACACTGGTGCAGCACCGTTTGCAGAATGGGACTTTTGGCGGGCTCAGCAGGGCAGAGACAGCCTGGACAATTCCTATTGGCTTTTGAAAGCCAATAGAATTAGACTTTATTCAAGAGAGTCTATTCTATTGGCTTTCAAAAGCCAATAGAATAAAAGGGAGTAGCACAGCTAAGGAAAAGGGGGAGGGGAAATGGCGGACTGCATTGTTTGGCGACCCCCGTGAAATGGTCGTTCGACCCCAAATGGGGTCCCGACCCACAGGTTGAGAACCACTGCAGTATATAGCTTTTCTCTATGGTTTGCTTTATCCCATATCTTCAGTCAATCAGAATAGAGCTGGAAGGGACCTTGGAGGTCTTCTAGTTCAGCCCCCTGCTCAAGCAGGTGTCCCTATATCATTTCAGACAAGTGAGTGTCCAGTCTCTTCATCACCTCATGTGATGAAGACCCACAACTTCTAAAGACAAGCTGTTCCACTGGTTAATTGTCCTCACTGTTAGGAAGTTTCTCCTTAATTCCAGGTTGCTTCTTTCCTTGATTAGTTTCCATCCATTGTTTCTTTTCTTGCCTTCTGGTGCTTTGGAAAATAAATTGACCCCCTCCTCCTTGTGGCAGCCTTTCAAATACTGGAATATTGCTATCATGTCCCTCCCCCAATCCTTCTTTTCTCTAGACCGGCCACTCCCAAATCCTGCAACCGTTCTTCATATGTTTTAGTCTCCAGGCCATTAATCATCTTAGTTGCTCTTCTTTGCACCTTTTTTTTCAAAGCCTCAACATCTTTTTTGTAATGTGATGACAAAAACTGGATGCAGTATTCCAGATGTGGCCTTACTAATGCTTTATAAAGCGGTACTAATACTTCATGTGATTTTGATTACCCCTATATAATGTCATCAGCTTTGCATAGTCTTCTGTGTTGGGCATAGTGCCTGTTAATCAGTTCCAGGCTTTGAGTTTACTCAGATTCAAACAAACTGCTTTCTCAATAGGCCATTTGAGGCAGGACAGATACCATTCGGTTGTAAATGGCAAGAATAGAATAGAATAGAATAGAATAGAATAGAATAGAATAGAATAGAATAGAATAGAATAGAATAGAATAGAATAGAATAGAATAGAATAGAAATTAATTAGAATAGAATAGAATAGAATAGAATAGAATAGAATAGAATAGAATAGAAATTATTTAGAATAGAATAGAATAGAGTAGAGTAGAGTAGAGTATTTATTTATTTATGAGACTTATATACCGCTTTAAGTGCAAGCACTCTCTAAGCGGTGTACACCAGTAAGCAATGTATATATATATTTACATTGCCCCCAACAATCTGGGTCCTCATTTTACCTACCCCGGAAGGATGGAAGGCTGAGTCACCTTTGAGCCGGTGAGATTTGAACCGCTGACCTGCTGAACACAGTCAGCTAAAGTGGCCTGCAGTACTGCACTCTAACTGCTGCGCCACCTCAGTAGAGTAGAGTAGAGTCGAGTAGAGTAGAGTAGAGTAGAGTAGAGTAGAGTAGAGTAGAGTAGAGTAGAGTAGAGTAGAGTAGAGTAGAGTAGGGTATTCTTTATTGGCGAAGTCTGATTGGACATATAAGAAATTTGTTTCCAGTGTATTAGCTCTGTACATACAAACAACAAAGTAATGTAATCATAGGTTACTAATAGGAGGAAGTAGTAGAAAAGATGAGAAGGATAATAGTAATACAGCCCTACTGCATGGGTAAATATTGTTAGATATTTACTGCTGTGCAAATTAGGTGTTCAGTAGAGTGACAGCATGAGGGGAAAAAATTATCCCAGTGTCTAGTTGCTTTGGCATGTGATGCCCTGTAGAAGCATCCTGAGTGGATGAGTTGAAACAGTTTATATCCAGGATGTGAGGGATCTGTAGATATTTTCTCAGCTCTTATGATGAGATGTTTTCTCATTATATTGTAGGATTATAATAGAACGTTAGTCTTCAAAAGACAATGAAAAGCAGACATTGGTTGAGTTGTTTTCCCAACTAAAAAGCTTGCTTCCAAAATCCTGATCCCGCCCAGTGACTATAGCTGCTGTTGTCTTGGGTTGTTATGACAATATTCCAGCAGAATGTTTAAAGAATCTACACTTTTTGCTATATTATTTCCTGCCCATGGCAAGGCTTATACTCTAGAGCAAAAACAAGCTCTCTTCTGTAGCATGTTGATTGAAGGATTAACAACTGGCTTTGGCAGAACAGTTGTGGAAGGGAAGGAAAATTCCACACATTCTCTCCAAGGCATTTTTTTTTTTTAAGGAAAGAAACAAGTTACTACCAACTGATTTTTTTCTTTTCTCCAGATCATATATGAATCGGAAGAATCAGCTACTCTTCCTTTCCAAACACTGTTCACCAGGAGTGCTTGATTCTAACTGGCTAGTTAGCAGCGTACGAAGGAAAGTCCATCTGCCTTTCTGATTCTAAAATAAAACCATACTTCATGCTGGCTTCCAGCCAGACAAATTTTTAAAGTACAGATTTCTCTCAAATAACAAAATGGTAAGGTGTGCTCCGTTAATAAATGCACTTGGGAGGCAAAGCCAAGACAAGAGTTGTTTTCTCTTTGCCAAACGAGAGAGAGAGAGAGAGAGAGAGAGAGAGAGAGAGAGAGAGAGAGAGAGAGAGAGAGAGAGAGAGAGAGAGAGAGAGAGACATCAGATTGTGTTCACAGGAAGGTTAGTCTACTCTCCTCTGTGCATGTACAAAAATAACTAAGAAAATAAGATACTACCTTTTGTAGTTGTTGTTGTTAGTTGCGAAGTCGTGTCCAACCCATCGCGACCCCATGGACAACATTCCTTGAGGCCTTCCTGTCCTCTACCATCTTCTGGAGTCCATTTAAGCTCACGCCTTCTGCTTCAGTGACTCCATCCAGCCACCTCCTTCTCTGTTGTCCCCTTCTTTTCTTGCCTTCCATCTTTCCAAGCATGAGGCTCTTCTCCAGGGAGTCCTTCCTTCTCATTAGGTGGCCAAAATACTTGAGTTTCAACTTCAGGATCTGGCCTTCTAAACAGCAGTTGGGGTTGATCTCCTCTAGGACTGACCAGTTTGATCGCCTTGCAGTCCAGGGGACTCGCAGGAGTCTTCTCCAGCACCATAGTTCAAAGGCCTCAATTCTTTAGCACTCAGCCTTTCTTATGGTCCAGCTTTCACAGCCATACACTGCAACTTTACCCAGTGTAAAATGCAGGATATTTCAATGCTCACCCCAATGTGCTATCTGCTGGTTCTCTTGATGGGAGGAAAGTGTATTGGTACCATCTCACTACTACCACTGCTTACCCTCAGATATGAGATTGGTTAGTAGCACACAGCTCAATATTGGTTATTTTGTCTATGGAGATTCTCAGTCATCCAGTCATGGTTGTCCCAAAAGTGCTTTTTCAAAGGCAATTGGACTTTGTATTTCCTTGAAAATGTTTCACTTCTCATCCAAGAAGCTGAAGTTGAAGAATAGAAGAAGCTTTTTTGGATGAGAAGCAAAATGTCTTCAAGGAAAGCAAAATCCAGTTGCCTTTTGAAAAAGCACCTTTGGATCAATATCCCAAAGGTACTTTTTCAAGAGGCAACTGGACTTTCTTGTTTTTCTTTGAAGACGTTTCGCTGCTCAGCCAAGAAGCTTCTTCAGCTCTGACTAGATGGTGGGGAATGGAAGGATTTATACTCCTTGAAGTCAGCTGGTCATTTGCATTCTTTTAGCAAGTCATTAAGGCCACCTGGAGGTTTATCTGTGTCACAAGGGTCACCTGAGTGGTGAAAATGGGTGTGTAGCCTTCTTGGAACTGTTGAAAGGACTGTGTTGTAGACTGGAGATAGATGACATCATATCCCATCCCCTTTGCTGAGAGAGGGCTGTTCAGTTTTGTTCAGAGTTGAAGAAGCTTCTTGCCTCTTGAAAAAGCACCTTCGGGACAACCATGGCCTAGATGACTGAGAATCTCCATAGACACTTTGGATCAATACTGGTTAGTCTCAAGACAGAGCTTGGTAGGATCCCTGCTAGCTTCTTCCCTGTGTCACCCTTTGATCCCCTGGATAGAAAAGATCAGCATATGGGCAGATAAGCCCTGACATGGGAGTTAGGGCTGATAACCTAAAAAGGTTTAACCTAAGGAAGTTACATTCCATGGCTAGATCTTAGCTAGATCCACTCCATTGCTCTACGGCAAAAAGGAAGAACATCAGGGCAGATATTCCTTTGGCTCAGCAAAGACTGACTCCACCCTCATTCAGACAGAGGAAGTCTGATCAATACCATCCTCTCCTCTTACCCCCTAGAGCCTGTTTCCCACCTTTGGGGGAAAAAAAGCTTGAAAATTCTCCAGTCAACCAGACTGTCATGGTTCCGACTAATGAAACACTTCAAAGAACTTCCAGACATTGTTTACCCTAAAAGCCTTTATTAACAGTGTAACAGATTGACAGCACTTCATGGATGGATGCCAGAATCTGAATTTCTCTTGTTTGCGTCTAACTTTTCTTGCTAAACCCCTCCCTTTTTTTGCAGTCATAAGTCTCATTTTCCAATTAGCCTGGAGGGCAAAAATTCACTTCCGTTCCTTTTCCTGGGCTTTCCTTATAAATCTCCTCCCTTTCTGTCATCTGAATTAACTCTAAAAATACCAGATAGTTCTGTATATTTTGTCAAAGCAATAATATCCTATATTAACAGCGTTGACACAGACCTTACCTAGAATGGGAATCCGGAGGTGATAAATTAGCAAAGACACCTGCCCATTTTGCTGTATACATGTTGTGGAAAGAAAAGTCTTCATCATGGTTCAGTCCAAGCTGGGAATAAACAACATGGCGACTGCTTTAGAAAGAAGGTTGCAGTTTATTGAAGAGGAGAGACAGACAGGAAGATGGCTCTGGAAGAAAAGAGAGTGAGCACATGTAGGGAGTGGGTTTTTATACCCTCTGGAGCCTTTTGTTTGGAGTTGTTCTGGTGGCATAAACTTTGACCTGAGTCTGAGTGTGCCTTTGGTAGGTTAATCCTATTATGTCCCAAAGGTCATATCCTGCTTCCCTGGGGCTGATGGCTGATGAGTGTTGAATTTTTGGTGTGTTGATTCCAAGGATCTTTCTTCCTAATCCCAGTTTCCTGACTCCAGTCTTTCTGACAAGATTATCACATCTGCAATTCTGCAGACTTGATTTCTGTTTGGGACAGAGAGACTTAGGGGCAGGGTTGGTTTCTGCTTTTAAAATCCTTTAGGGAAATATATTCTGCCTTTTAAATATTTCCAAAAATATTTCTTTCTCAGGGGGAGGGGCTGACTTCCCACAATATCCACCCACTGTAAGCTCTGCAGTGTTCTGGAAAGAGGCAGAGGACTGCATCTGCGGCAGCACAAATAGCAATAGCACTTATATACCGCTTCACAGCGATTTACAGCCCTCTCTAAGTGGTTTACAGAGTTTTCCCCCCCAACAATCTGGGTCCTTATTTGCCACGGGCACCAAACCTAGAGCTCCTAAACCTCCACAGAGGGAGGAGAGAAAGAAAACTTAATCGGATCAACAGACCAGGCTTATCCAGAAACAAAAGGCTATATGTTTAACTGGTCTCCTTGTTCAATAATTAAGACAATCTATTTATTTTCTTTCCATAAGCTCCCCCTTTCATACACTCGTATTGAGACAAGCAGCAGATAATATCCTGGACTTACCCCGTATTATTTGCCATGCAGATTCTGAATCTGGGATATTCTGCTATGGAAGACTCTCAAAATGCTTTCACTCTGGAACCTACTAAGGATATTTATAAACTCTCTGGAATTTTGAAAGTAACTTTTCATTCCTTCTACTGCTTCCTCTAGTCCAGTAGTTCTCAACCTGTGGGTTGGGACCCCATTTGGGGTCGAACGACCATTTCATGGGGATCGCCAAACAACGCAGTCCGCCATTTTTTTCCCCCTTTTCCTTAGCTGTGCTACTCCCTTTTATTCTATTGGCTTTCAAAAGAATAGATTCTCTTGAATAGAGTCTAATTCTATTGGCTTTCAAAAGCCAATAGGAATTGTCCAGGCTGTCTCTGCCCTGCTGAGTCCGCCAAAAGTCCCATTCTGCAAATGGTGCTGCAAGTTGTCTACAGCGAAGGCGAGCTGTCTGGAAGTTTCCACCCCTCCCTGCTGAGCAACTACTAAAAATGTAAGTAAAAGAGGGCCAGGGGTGGGAGGTGGGAGGCCGGCGGGCGCAGGGAGGGTTGCTGGCACGTGTGGGGCCCAGCTGGTGCCTTACCTCCCTTGGGCTGGGCCAGCTGGTGGCCCAGCCGGTGGTCGGCCTGCGCCGTCTCTGCCGCTTGCCAGCTACGCCTCGGCTGGTGCAGGGGGCGGTACCATGGATGTGCGGCGCTCCCAGACAGGGAAAGTCCTTGACTTATGACCAGTTGGGTAGTCCTCAACTTACGACCGGTTGGGGTCGTGGCATTAAAAAGGTTGAGAACCACTGCTCTAGTCTAGTTTATTATTTTAATTTGCTGCAATTTCAGCAGTGCCTGCGGGCATAACAGGATACCAAGTACGGCTTTAGACTGATAAAGTGTCGTGTTTGTTTGTTTGTCCTTTTAAACTTGTTAAATAAAACCCAATTGGCTGGATTTACATGACCCAATTGATATGGTACTACAGGCAGTCCTCAACTAACGACCACAACTGAGGGCAAAATTTCTGTTGATAAAGTGAGACATTTGTTGAGTGAGTTTTGCCCCATTTTACAACCTTTCCTGCCACATTTGTTGGTGAACAAGTGAATCACCGCAGTTGTGAAGTTAGCAACACAGCTGTTAAGTGAATCTGGCTCCCCCATTAACTTCGCTTGTCAGAAGGTCACAAAAGTTGATCATAATACTCTGTATTGCTACAACTGTCGTAAATATGGACCAGTTGCCAAACATCTGAATTTTGATCATGTGGCCACGGGGATGTTGCAATGGTCGTAAGTGTGGAAATTGGTCATACGTCACTTTTTCAGTGCCGTCACTTCGAATTGTCACTAAATGAACTGTTGTAAGTTGAGGACTGCCTGTATAAACTCATAAGTAGCAGCAGCAGCATCTATTACTCTGATTTTCTATCCAGTAGCAGGATTTCTTCTAAGCCAAAACTAGATAAAACCAGTGGTGGGATTCAGCCAGCTCGCACCACTTCGGCAGAACCGGTAGCTAATTTTTTGTTGCCCAGGCCCAGAATGGACTTCCAGAAGCGGCATCCACACAGAGAACCAGTTGTTCGCATATTTGAATCCCACCACTAGATAAAACTCATTAAAGTAGGTACAAAATGAACCAGACATTGCTTTATTCCTAGAGTCCTTAAGATTTAGGGGCTAAAAGGTCCTTCAAGGGGTTACTCAACTGGTCAACTTTTTAAACCTTGTGACTCTTTTCCCTGGATTGGGGGATCTGCCGTCCCTGTAAAAGATGCAGCTGCTTTAATGAATTGAAGGTTGAATCAGCATCACTTCAAGCTCTTTGTGGCTTTCACATCCTAAGTTTTGGACACTCGTCAAGCTTATAGTTAGAATACGGTGGAATTCATTTCGTCTTCTTCCTATCTGAAAAAATGAGAAAATTTCATTGTAGTCTATTTAAATAGATCTTAAAGGACTAACTTCTCAGTTGGGGAGTCATGCATGCTAAATGTTGACATTTCGGTTAAAAGGCTGCCCCCCAAAAAGAAATATGAGGAACTGTATATAAACCTTTTTTAAAAAAACTTACCACCTCATAGTAATAGCAAGCCACAGAGAGACTGTGCTTAAGATACTTTAATTCTGAAAGATCTTTCTTAGTTATACTTTGGTTATCTTCAGAAGTGAGGTCCTAACCATTAGTCTCCCCATGAAAGAAAACAGATTCTGCTCTCATAAAAACAACCAAAGAATTACTAAGGAATGGAAGTCAGCTTTACCACATCAGAAACTCTCTATAAAAACAAATATACTTTAGCGATAGGCTCAGCAGAATGAGATGGGGGAACGTGAGCTATTTTGGGGGGGGATGTGGTATAGATTTATTAAAAATGAAAACGTTCTGCTAAAACTTTTTGTTGCTGTTGCTGATACTTAAGTAAGCAAATTAAATCTTTCTTTTTGTTGGAGAACTAAAGTCTTACTTTTCATTTTTAAAAAGAACCACTTAAAAGGGAACACTCCTATAGTTCCAGCTTCTGGGTGATATTGTTGCATAAGAACTTAATTTGCAACAGTAAATTTAAACTTCATGTTGCCGTATTTATTATAGTTATCTTGACTATGTAACAAAAAACTTCATGTTTTAATTGGGGTTGGGGAAAAGGAGAACCAGAGATGGAAAGAGGTAAAATGGTAGGGGGAGATGTGGTGATGATAGGAAAATGGGAGATAGGCCAGCAGACAAGAGTCTGACTATTCTCAGAGGTCACTTTAAAGGACTGCTCTTGTAGACCCCTCAGAACAGGGTTCTTCAAACTTGGCCCTTTTAAGTTAGAGTGTAGTACTGCAGGCCACTTTAGCTGACTGTGTTCAGCAGGTCAGCGGTTCAAATCTCACCGGCTCAAAGTTGACTCAGCCTTCCATCCTTCTGAGGTAGGTAAAATGAGGACCCAGATTGTTGGGGGCAATGTAAATATATATATATACATTGCTTACTGGTGTACACCGCTTAGAGAGTGCTTGCACTTAAAGCAGTATATAAGTCTCATAAATAAATAAATTATGACTTGTGAACTTCAACTCCCAGAATTCCTCAGCCAGCATGCCTGTCCACAAGTCCACAAGCCATAAAAGGGCCAAGTTGGAAGACCTCTGCCTCAGAAGTTATATCTGGTCCAGGATGTACAGTAGCAGCCTGCACAGCATTGGGTGTTCATAGGTTCACCCCAGTGGTGGGATTCAGCCAGTTCGCAACACTTTGGCAGAACTGGTAGCTAAGTTTTTGTTGTCCGGGCCCAGAATGGACTTCCAGAAGCAGCATCCACACAAAGAACTGGTTGTTCACATATTTGAATCTCACCACTGGCTCACCCATATTAACTTCTACTGTGTGAGCTGCACTGGCTCCCAGTTTCCTTCTGGGTGCAATTCAAGATGCTGGTCATCATCTTTGAACCCTACATGGCATGGAACTTGATTACTTGCAGGACCATCTCTCCCTAATAACAGGGGTAGGCAACTTTGGCTCTTTTATGACTCGTGGACTTCAACTCCCAGAATTCCTGAGCCAGCCATGCTGAGGGGAAAGGGAGAGGTTTCCAAGCTGAGCCATGCTGGCTCAGGAATTCTGGGAGTTGAAGTCCACGAGTCATAAAAGAGCCAAGGTTGCCTACCCCTGCCCTAAGAATATCTGCCCCACCTTCTCTATATGAGATAGGCCGGGCATATTATAGATCCCATCACTGAAATTCTGCCACCCAGTGAGATTTTAGAAGTATGTTTTTCCCACGGCTGCCCT
Organism: Crotalus tigris; assembly: GCF_016545835.1. Lineage (NCBI taxonomy): Eukaryota > Metazoa > Chordata > Lepidosauria > Squamata > Viperidae > Crotalus > Crotalus tigris. The sequence continues at coordinate 1,267,261 of NW_024097562.1, forward strand.
TACCATAGGTCAGTGTTTCTCAATCTCAGCAGTTTTAAAATGGGTAGACTTCAAATCCCAGAATTCCTCAGCCCGCTTTCCTGCTGGGGAATTCTGGGAATTGAAGTCCACGTATCTTAAAGCTGTTGAGATCGAGAAACACTGACTTAGGGGATACCTTCTGCCTGGTGTCACCCTCCCCCTATCCTCCATGATGTGGTGACATTTTTACCAAGGCACAGGTAAAAAAGTGGAATATAAAGAATGGACTGAGGACAATTGGAGTTTGTGTGGGACTTCTGAAGTAAATGGTGCAGGGATTTTGTTTGTTTGATAGATAGATAGCTTTACTGTTTTATTTTTATATTTCATAGTAATTGGTCTTAGTCCTGTTACCAGTGGTTTAAGATGGGCAGAATAGATAAATAGATAGATAGATAGATAGATAGATAGATAGATAGATAGATAGATAGATAGATAGATAGATAGATAGATAGATAGATAGATATGTAAGTCTTTGGTTATTCGGGTTTTCTCCCGCATCAAATTGGAAGTGTCTTGGTGACGTTTCGACGAAGTCTCATTCGTCATCTTCAGGCTGGTGTTTTTGGCTTCGTGCTTCTAGGAGCAAATGGCACGAAGCCGAAAACACCAGCCTGAAGATGACGAATGAGACTTCGTCGAAACGTCACCAAGAGAAGCCAAAAACACCAGCCTGAAGATGACGAATGAGACTTTGTCGAAACGTCACCAAGACACTTCCAATTTGACGTGGGAGAAAACCCAAATAACCAAAGACTTACATACAAACACCCGCAAAAACCTCAGAAAACAAATAGATAGATATATAGATAGACAGACAGTTCTGTTCTCTTAATCTTTAACTAGGACAGTAATGGCGAACCTTTTAGAGACTGAGTGCCCAAAACCACCCCACCCGTTCTGCCCCTGCCCCCACTCCATCCCCCTGCCCTGCCCCGTCCCACCCACCCACAGGACCACCCACTGCCTCCACAACCCGCCATAGCAGATCGCCCAGGCGGCCCAGCAGTGTCATGGCGGCCATCCCCTCCGCCCACATCCTGCAGCATTATCTACACATGACGGGGTACAAGGGTGGAGTCTTGTCCCTGCTACCATGTGCTTGGCTGCGCTGCTCCGTGCAGGCCATGCCCAGGGGTGACTCTTCTCTGGGGGGGCTGCTGGTGAGGAGAGGGCCGTGGCGTACGTGCCCACAGAAAGGGCTCCAAGTGCCACCTCTGGCATGCATGCCATAGGTTCGCCGCCACTGAACTAGGAGAAACAGTGCATTACAGGGCAATAATTTTTGAACCAAGGTACCTCAGGTAAACTAACTTAGAGAATGTGTCCAAGGTCTGGAACCCATGACTCTTGTGGAATTGAAATTTGGCAAATTTTATAAAACATTTTATGGCATTAAAAAGTATTATAAAACAGTTTACGACATGATACAAAATTGAAGAAACACACCAAGAGTTTAGTAGATATTATGTTAAGACAAAGAGCACAACATTGTATTTGTAAATGTATTTGTCTCTCTAAAGCAGTGGTTCTCAACCTGTGGGTCGGGACCCCATTTGGGGTCAAACGACCATTTCACGGGGGTCACAAAACAACGCACTCCGCCATTTTTTCCCCCTTTTCCTTAGCTGTGCTACTCCCTTTTATTCTACTGGCTTTTGAAAGCCAATAGAATAGACTCTCTTGAATAGAGTCTAATTCTATTGGCTTTCCAAAGCCAATAGGAATTGTCCAGGCTGTCTCTGCCCTGCTGAGCCCGCCAAAAGTCCCATTCTGCAAACGGTGCTGCACCAGTTGAGTAGTCCTCGACTTACGACCGGTTGGGGGTCGCGGCATTAAAAAGGTTGAGAACCACTGCTCTAAAGCTTTCAAATACTTAAGTTTACAATTTCATACCTCCCCTCCAAAAAAGAGTTCAATTGTTTATATGCTGTCATTTGCAGTTCCCATGGTTTTATATCAAATGAAGCAATCTCACTTGTCAGCTGCTACTTCATACTTCTTAAAGTTCATAATGAAAACACAGCAGCTCTTCTGTAAATGGTTAGCATAATAGTCAGCATTCTCCATTTTGGGAGTGGGAGGACTACATTCTCCATCCTTCTCAGCCAGAAAGATGTCAAAACATCTGGTGAGCATCTGGTGAGTGGATGCTGCAGGATACATACATTTGTGTCAAAATAATTCTTGAACTCAGTTGCGGTTGTTGATTGAACTCACGCACTCAGGAGCCCTCAGATCGGCTTTGAGCTGAAAACATATGTGGCAAAAATTAGCACGTTTAAGATTGCATTTTGGGGGGGAAACATAGAACGAATAGGGGTGTTATGTTTTTGATCTGCAAAATAATAATCTCTCTGTGTCAGTCCCTTTTTAAAGGAAAAAAGCAAATTTGCCCTTTTGAGTTGCTCCATCAGGGTGTCCCTTTGTGTCTGCTATAAAAGATGGATTAATCTAGCCCAGTGTTTCTCAACTTTGACAATTTTAAGGCATGTGGATCAATTTTAAGGCATCGCTGGCTGTGGAATTCTGGGAGTTGAAGTCCACATGCCTTAAAATTGTCAAGGTTGAGAAACACTGAAAATTTATTCTAGCCCTTCATCGGTCACTTCTAACATTAGATAAACAAGCCAAATTAATAGCTTTTTCATGCATTTTATCTCTTAAGGACCAAGGCAACCTCTTGCAACCTTCCCAATTGGTGTTGTCTTTTCCACTGCCTGTCTCCATAAACATGACAAATGACTGTTGGCCATACATAATTCCTCCTGTCACATTAAGTGAATCCGTAGCCTGAATGGTCTTTGCAGAAATATTCCTGGAAGCCATCCAGTTCTTCAGGACACCGTGTCAGTTTGAGCCTTGAGAAATCAGGAGTTTAAAACACAACTTTTACAACCGTCCTGTGTTTGAAGTGGGACACATAGGACAAATAAGGGAAATTTGAGTACCTAAAATAACAACAGGAACCATAGAGCAGAGGTCCCCAACCCCCAGTCTGTGGACCGGTATTGGGCTGCGGCATGCCAGCAACCGGTCTGCCCAAACAAGCAAAGCCCCATCTGTGGGATGCAGGCAGCACACAAAACCACACACACTCTTGTCTGTGGAAAAGCCTTTATCCACGGAACCAGTCCCTGGTGCCCAAAAGGTTGGGGACTTCTGCCCTAGAGTATATCTGCAACAGTTATTATTCTATTATACCCCTGACAAGATTCTATATGTACTCCTGACATGCATTACAGAATTGAAGTTTGTACAGGGATTGACATCCGCTCATTTAGGTACTCTACACGGAGATGCAGATGAATTCCAATGCATATCCCAGCTCTTTGTAGGGCAGTGGTTCTCAACCTGTGGGTCGGGACCCCATTTGGGGTCGAACGACCATTTCACGGGGGTCGCCAAACAACGCAGTCCACCATTTTTTCCCCCTTTTCTTTAGCTGTGCTAGTCCCTTTTTTTGAAAACCAATAGAATAGACTCTCTTGAATAGAGTCTAATTCTATTGGCTTTCAAAAGCCAATAGGAATTGTCCAGACTGTCTCTGCCCTGCTGAGCCCGCCAAAAGTCCCATTCTGCAAACGGTGCTGCACCAGTTGAGTAGTCCTCGACTTACGACCGGTTGAGTAGTCCTCGACTTACGACCGGTTGGGGGTCGCGACATTAAAAAGGTTGAGAACCACTGTTGTAGAGGGATTGCCAGGACCGAGAAGAGAAAATAGATCTCCATCTTGCCAGTGATTCTGACAAAATGGAAGGTGAATAAGATGCCTCCCCACTGATCTTACTTGTTAGGCCCCATACGCAAAGCGCAGTCAAGGAAGCAAGAATCACCGACTCCGATAAGACATTTTAATGCAAGAATTAGGGATGAAATTCAGAATTTTGTAAACTGCAGGGGCAATCTCCAGCCCAGTCATGTGTTCATTAAGGGAGTTTCTCTCTGGCTTCCTTCTTCCTGAGCTTTTTGCAAACCAAGTTGCTGTTTATGAGATACCGTAAGCAATTAACAAACTCCCATCCCATCTTTGATTGTTTATAACTAACACACTTCCATTTAGTTACCTGGCTTCTGCACAATTTCTCATACTGCTTAATATTGTTGATTCACATTGTCAACAACTGTAGAAAACCAAGCAGCGTGGTCCGAAGTTCTATCTCTTTTTCAAAGAGCTCTGATGCAGATTGCTGGTATCAATGGGAAACCAGTAAGAAATCCATGGTGTTCCTTATCACTCCCAGCAATCAGTCTTATGGAAAAGGAGCAATTAACTGCTCTGTTGGCAGGCAAGGAAAAGGGGTGATGCTCCCATGGGCCCCTTAAAATGGCAGCTTGTTGCAGACCATCCATTGACTCATGAATTAAACCTTCTTTCCTTATTTTATAAAGATTAAGCGGATTGCTGAGATTTTATCTGTTATTGTTTCATCGAAAAACAGAGTTGCTTTGGCAAGAACAGTGACAATGTAATTCAAATTTATAATTGCCATGGTAGTAAAAGATTGGCAATAGATTAAAGTTTAACAAAAACATTAAGCTTGTATTGTGAATACACTATAGCCACTCTTCTCTTTTCCTATATTTGATTTATTTTGTAATCATATAGTTTATGTAGCTTATCTTCAAAACCCACTGAATTTTACATACAGTGTATATATTCTGCATTATATTTCTTTAGCCTTGCATTTAGCCCACATAAAACATAAGTCTTTTGGTTTTGTTTTGTTTCTGGGCTTAGCCCTTAACTTGATTGTTTTTTGGTTTCAGACTCATATGGTAAACAGAGAGCTTCTAATTAGTCTCATTATTGTATTGCTGACATATTTGGGCCGATTCCAAGAAACTGAGATCCCACCCTCAAGTAAAGCCATATGCAGGGCTTCTGCTATTTTTCCCATGACAAATGCCTGTAAATATACATCTGAAATTCTTTGTATATGCCAGTCTGAAGGATGTGCCCCCAATTTCTATTCCCAGGGGTGTTGTATTATGTTTTAGACTTATATATCCCTACATGAGCAGGCACTGTATTGAAAAATCTTTGACCTCCAGAAAAATTGTGGCCTGTGGTTCTTAAAATATAGAGGATTGCCTTGATTCACTAATTCTGGTCCATAAAGTACTTTCTAATAAAGCGGCCGTGGTGGTGTACCAAACAATAATTCAGATCAGATGCCAAGATTTTTTTTTTTTTTAAAAAGCTATTTGCCTCTATTCATAATGTCCAGTAGGAGGAATACTATAAATAGAGTATGTTTTTAGTGAACTATTTTTAGATGCATGCACAGATTGCCATCATATCGTTCTCTAGTTCCTTCCTGTAGTTAACTCAAACCAAGTAGATTTATGTTGGTGACATTTTAATCTATTACCATTTATATACCTGACTTAAATCACAGCAACTTTAAGAATGACAACTGTACTTATCCAACAGAATCCTCAGCAAGCCAAAATAACACCAAAATGACAACAGGCATTCAATGACACCATTATGCGCATGTCAGTATTATATATTTGCTTCCTGATATCCGATTAAAGTATATAAGTTGTGACTGTGGCGTGATGACATTGTCCTCCACCTCTTGGGTCCGGCATACACCTATGTAACTACACATAGTATGAACTATAGTTAGCTTCCTCCAGGATAGAAATAGCTGTTTTATTGCCCCATGGTGCCCTTAACAATGGGTAAATTGGCTGAAACCCCCAAAATACTTGAGAAGTTGATATGAAATGAATTGCACAAAGGTGTCCGTATTTAGAAATAAAATCACGGGCTCATCTTTGAAGGGTGCTCTTTCAAGACATAGGTGTTAACTGGTTCTTCTCAGCATTTTACAGTAGTCTTCTTTAATTTATATTACTTCACTATTTTTGTGTCATTAATCATCATAATTTAGTATGGAACAATGAATGGAACTCTACATATGTTTTCTACAGTCTTTACAATTTGTCATTGATGCAGATTGCTTTATCGCCCAGTATATTTTGGGGGTTATTAGCATGATGCCCAAGAGGACACCATCATACCTGTGACTTGGGTAAAGGAAAATAATTTTAATTAAGAAAATAAAAAGCTTGCATGGGACAAATAGCAATGCCAGTTTCCACCATCATTCTTTCCAAGAATGCCTCTAGTCTCAAATAGGCCCCATAAACCTGCTTCAAAAATAAATATTATGGACAGCTGCAACTCATTGCTTGGACTAGAAACTTGCCAACCACAATTACCCAGGTAAACAACAGTAATAGAAAATGTTTTGCAAAAGCAGTCATTCCGGAAATACACATCCTTTTCCAACAAGTTTGAGAATCACCAGGCTAAGATAGAACCATCATAAATAGACTTGTCTACCAGATGCAGAAATAATTTGCCATCCAGAACCAATTCACTTAAATAGAGAGAACATCGTGTCTTCTACTGCAATCATCAAAGAACATAAGGAGAGCACATTTAAATCAAAATGAGTCTTCTCACTCTTTATTTTTCCCCCACTAACCAGTATTTAGAAGCATGGTACCCGCATAATATGCAAAGTATAGCTTTATGAACCGTGTTGGCACAGTGGTTAGAATGCAGTATTGCAAGCTAACTCTGCGTTCTCACTGCCAGGGGTTTGATCCTAACCTGCTCAAGGTTGACTCAGCCTTCCATCCTTCCGAGGTTGGTAAAATGAGGACCCAGATTGTTGGGGGCAATATGCTGACTCTATAAACCACTTAAAGAGGGTCTGTAAGACTCTATGAAGCAGTATAAGTCTGTTGCTATTGCATTATCAGGACTAATAGCCTTATATCCAGTGAATGTGTTCTGCACCCTTTTAAACAAGCTAGGATGATAATGATCATAGGCCTGGGGTGGTTTTTCCATAGATTAAACACTGAGTGAAGCAATGTTCTGGTTGAATTCTAAATGCAGAATCAAATTCTATTTATTATTTAATTCAGGGGTCCCCAACCCTCGATCTATGGACCGGTACTGGCCCGCAGCATGCCAGCAATTGGTCTGCAAAACAAGCAAAGCCCCATCCGCGGGATGCAGGCAGCACACCAAACCACGCGCCCTCTGGTCCACGGAAAAACCTCTCTCCACATAACCGGTCCCTGGTGCCCAAAAGGTTGGGGACCTCTGATTTAATTGATAGGCTGTCTGACTCTCAAACAACTCTCCTTGCAACTAAAAAAAAATAGCATTGCTAAAAGAAAAATATAACACCACCAGAATAGCACAGTAGAAAGAACCAAAGAAAACAAATTTTAAAAAGAGGGCTCTTCCAACTTATCCTGTCTCTAAGGCCTGGGAAAACTTTGGAAAGACAACTTAACTGGGGTCCTCCCAAAGCTTTGGAAGCGATTTTGAGTTTCAAGGTGCAAAAGTAGAAATTATGCATTTGCAGTTCCCTCTTCCCCAAGGTTTTGCAAATAAGGAAAGAAGAGAAACCAGAGGGGGCATCCCTTAATGACTGGCCTCACGATGGTCATCAAAAATCCCCTATTCTATTTTCTTAATACCCCAAACATTTCAAGGACAACTCAGAAATTCTTGCTCTGAAAATTCACAGGCTTCATCTTCTCAAGCAAGGCAGCTACACAGTACTTGCAAATTTAATCTTATTCTTCCCAACTGCAAAAAGTGAAAAGTAACAAGAGCCCCATAAATTAAACTGAGAATTTAAAAGATTAAATGGAAAAAAAAAGCCTGCTTACATTTGTCTTACATCTGTTTGTTCTGAATCCCTGGCCACTAAGCTTCCCTGAATGACCTTGAATTACAGGACCCTAGAAGAGGAAGTAATAATCCAGTCTTCTACTTTTTATACGTCACATGTATATTTATAATGTTTTGACATGTCTTTCCTTATTTTTAGGTTTTTTTTTTAAATTCTTAAATTAAAAACTTCCAAACTTCACAATGCTTCCTCATGAACTACAACTCTGATTATTTTGATTTCTCTTGTTCCTGTGGGTGATGCTGCTACTCATTTAAATGCAGTGCTTTATGGAAATGTCTAAAGTAAAACAAAAACAATAAATATACCGGTAGTCCTTGACTTACAATAGTTCACTCAGTGTCCGTTCAAAGTTACAACGGCACTGAAAAAAAAGAGACTTATGACCATTTTGCACAGTTACGACCATTGCAACCTCCCCATGGTCACGTGATCAAAATTCAGATGCTTGGCCACTGATTCATACTTATGACGGTTGCAGTGTCCCGAGGACATGTGATCTCCTTTTGTGACCTTTTGACAAGCAAAGTCAATGCTTAACAACTGTGGCAAGAAACGTCGTAAAACGGGGCAAAACTCGCTACCCTTTCCAGCCAAAACAAACAATGATGCGTTAGTCACAGGGCAGTCCTTGCCTGTGCTCATCCCCTTGCTGTCTTATCTCAGCTTCTGTTGCCATGTTGTGTATTTTTGTGCTTTTTTCTCTTATCAGTACAAATAAAGTGAAGTTTTTATTTTATTTAATCTAAGTATTTATTGTTATTTTTAGGTTTCCTTCTCATGTAAAGAAATGATTGTTGTTGTTAGTTGCGAAGTCGTGCCCGACCCATCGCAACCCCATGGACAATGTTCCTCCAGGCCTTCCTGTCCTCTACCATCTTCTGGAGTCCATAAACAACCCTAATTTTTTTTTACATATTTCCTTAAAAATGTGCATTGTCTTTGGTTTGGGAAATATTAAATCCATTTACATTATTCCTTATGGGAAAAATTTGTTTAGTATTCATCACTTATGGTTCTCATTGCATCTCCCGGAACCAATTAACAATGAGGATCAAGGTACCATTATACTTCCACTAATCTTTCCCATGTATACAGTTAAAAATACTTCCTGCTAATCAACTTATGTATGACCATGGGTTGGATTAGGACTTATTCGTACTGAAATGTGTGCAGTAGAGATTCATTGTAATATATATTGGGCTTAGATTACTTGTAACAAGCTAAAGCATTACTGGTTTTAACAAGGCAAACTCAAAACAGTGTGTAGAATAGCTGTGTAGTTGCTTATTCTTGCACAAGTATCATTCATTTCAGTGGAGCGTCAACGATAGAGAGAACATAACAGTTTACTGAGGTTCTAAAAAAATAACTGAGGTCATCTATCTCAACTACTTAAAATATTTGATTTGCTGTACATAATATTTGCACATTAAGTGCTTTGAAGTATCCCCGGCCTGGGATCTTAAAAACATTTCATCCATTGGGTTTTTTGGAATTTCTATTTTTGTGCTTTGGAAAACCATGAAGAAAGTCAGCATCTTTCCAAAAATTCCAGAATTCCAGTGTGCAAAATATATCCTTGATACTTTAATAGTCTGAAGAGAGGATGGAATGATGGGTGGATGCATAGAATTGACGAATGTGCTTTTCAAATTTATACCCCATTATATGATTTTAAAGGAATTCTCAAATTCCCTGAAATCCAATCAGTGAGAATAGCACCACATATTACATTTTGGAAAACGTTTCCCCTTTATAGAAATGCATGTCAAGCATAAACTTTATAATCATCTATTTGTTCTACTCTTAAGTTGTTTCCTTCTTATTTTCCTGAGGTTTTTTGTTGTTGTTGTTTACAATGCGCCTTTGACATTCTGTACCTCACCCCCTCTCCTTGTTTTCCTTAACCGTATCCTGTTTTAATATTCCCTGTGGAAAGTCTTTTGCGGGGTATTTTTATACAGATTTTTCAAAACTTCCTTCCTGGCCGTTGAATCCTCTCTTCCTATGTCAGACTCAGAGTCCTTTGGCTAAACTACTCAGGAGATGAGCAAGACTCTACAGTCCCACACATTTTACAAACCAACTTCCTTTATTTGTGGTGTATATAAAACCTCATGTGTTCATAAACAGTTGCTTACTGTTTGTCATACATGAAAAGAGAACATTAACTTTCAAGAAAAACTTTTTGCGATATTGTTAGCATTTGCAGACTGTTTCCCCCCCCCCCCCATTTGAGAAGCAGACCGAGTTCCCAAATGGTTTGAAGTAATCTAACAAGCTCAGAGTTTAAATGGAAGGGTAGATTGCTTTATAATAGCTTTTTTTTTGGAATAAAAACAATAGCATTCATAGTATATTATAGAAACAGAGTTTTTTTAATTAATTTTTTATTAAGTACAAAGAAAAAAAAGGATTAAAAACACTGAACGTGGTAAATCGTCTTTGACTGACATCTCAGTCCATATTGTACATTAATTACATATTATATACCTATAAACAACTATACATTTCTAGTCTCTATCTCAGTTTATCTCTTTACTGTGACCTCCATTATTTTTCCCTCCATCTATAAAATTTATTCCATATTTGATAAAATTCTGTTTCTTCCTGATTTTTTAATCTTTTTTTTATCCTATCTAGTTCTGCACAATACATAATTTTCTTTATTAAATTCTTTATTAAATTTTCTTTAGTATTCCCCACTCGGTACTTCCATTGCTTTCCACTTTTGAGCAAATAGTATCCTTGCTGCTGTGACCACATGGATAATTAAATATGTGTCCTCTTTATTTACATTTTTTATAGAAACAGAGTTAAGTGGGTTTCTAAGGCTGGTGGCTTCTGAGAGAGAGAAGCAGCAATTTTACAACCAACAAATTTCATTAAAAGGTCACATCTTTCATCAGCTGCAGCTTATTTCACTTAGCTCACAAGTGCCTGTGTCTTGTAATAAAATTTGTTAGTCTGGGGCAGGGGTAGGCAACCTTGGCTCTTTTATGACTCATGGACTTCAACTCCCAGAATTCCTGAGCCAGCATGGCTCAGCTTGGAAACCTCTCCCTTTCCCCTCAGCATGGCTGGCTCAGGAATTCTGGGAGTTGAAGTCCACGAGTCATAAAAGAGGCAAGGTTGCCTACCTCTGGCCTAGGCCTAGGCCGCTTTATGACTCGTGGACTTCAACTCCCAGAATTCCTGAGCCAGCATGGCTCAGCTTGGAAACCTCTCCCTTTCCCCTCAGCACGGCTGGCTCAGGAATTCTGGGAGTGGAAGTCCATGAGTCCTAAAAGAGCCAAGGTTGCCCATCCCTGAACTCTGGGGAAATCCTGGTTTGGTGAAATAAGGTAACTCCTTCACTGTTCCTCCCAGACTATCCCCATGCGCAGGGCTTTTCAACCTTTTCACCCATTGTACCACTTTTAGGATATGGCAATATCCGAATACCACCAGTCGCCTAGCAAGGGGTCAAAAACTTGATGACCCCCCCAAAAAAGGAAAAAAGTGATAAAGTACAGGTAGTCCTCGACTTACAACAGTTCGCTTAGTGACTGTTCGAAGTTACAATGGCACTGAAAAAAGTACCTCACAAGCCACAGCCGATCAAGACATGTGCCTGCCCGCCCGGTGGCGCTCTTCCTCCTGTCCGGGGTTTTTATTGTTGTGAACATTTCTGCCGAGGATTGGCAGCGGGGATGGGGTGGAGGGGTGTTTGGTTTTTATTCTCCCCGTCTTCTGGGTGGTTGCAGCAGGTTTTGGTCACTTCACATGACCCTGGGACACTGTGACCGTCATAAATATGAATCAGTGGCCAAGCATCTGAATGTAAATCACAAGACCCTGGAGATGCTGCAACATTCCAGCTGATCGGTGCTTCTTCTGGGCTCAGCAGAAGAGCCAGGATCAATGCTGAGCTCCAACTGGATCCTGGCGCTGATTCTGGCACTTCCACTGAGCCCTGACAGCCCCAAAAAGCACCGATCAGCTGGAAAGCGGCACTGATCCTGGCGCTTCCGCTGAGCCCTGACAGCCCTGCAGCTCCAGCCGTTTCTTGCTCAGGCTTGTGTGATGCTGCCACCAGTTCAGCTCATTCCCCTCCCGGCTACCACTTTTCTAGGATGGTCGCGTACCACCTGTCAGGTGCCAATGTACCACAGGTGGTACCCGTACCACTGGTTGAAAAGCCCTGCCCATATGGTCCCACTGATCTTACCTTTCTACTAGCATTGGTATTACTACTACTACTATATTAATGCTGTAGTTCCCTTTGCAATATGCTTGAGTGGCTTCTGCTATTTAAGACACCACTTAAGCCCACAGCGGACTTTCTTTTCTTGCTTAGAACTAAAAGTTCTTGGGTTAAATCAGATGTCTTCCAGATATGTAGTATTCAACATTTTTATTTAACACAGCCTCATTTAACACAGCCTCATTTCTAAATTTAGTAGGAAATCTATGTTAAACTATAATTACCATCAGACTTAGCCACAAGGATTATTGTCCAGGGGTCATGGGCATCCTGTGTATATGAAATTGAGAAACCAAGTGAACAGGGAAAAAATCTTTTATAAGTAGACCCCCCCCTCTCTCTCTTCATCTCTCTCTCTCACACACACACACACACACAAACACAAACACAAACACAGTTATTCTTGGGCTGGAAACAAAGTAGAGGAAAATTAAGCTCCAAAAATATTTTTTTCTTTTGAAACTTTCTTTTGATCTCTGTGGGGTTGTTGTTATTTTCTCTGCTGCCTCGTGAAGTATCAAAACCTTCAATGTTCCAGCTATGTGTTGTGTGGGTGTGGGTGTGTGTTTTTATCGTACTTGAACTCTCAAAGTCATACTCCTAGATCACCCTTTTGAAGCTTTCTGCTCACGTTTAACCCCCATGTTTTTCTTATGAAGAAGGTTGGGGGGACACCATTTTCTTGAATGTATTTTTGTGTATGAGTGAGAAATGACTCTTTACAGTCCAATCGTGTTCTTCCTTTTACGTGCTGATTGAATTGATAGCTTTGAACCGAAGCTAGCAAACATTCCTCCACAGGATTGTTCTCAAAAGCAAGATGTAAATTTCTTTATAGTTAGTAGAGAAAATGTTAGGGGAAAGATGGTTGGGAAGATACGTCAAAGTTGGGAAGATGGTAGTGGAGCTTCACAATTCATCCCCTGTTCCTTTTCGACACGCACAATGCATGTACAACGGGGGTGAAGCTATCTTGTCAATCTTGATCCTTCCTTCTTGCATACACAACTGTATTCAGCTTTGCTACGCCTTCATCCAGCTCCCCACAAACCATGTCCCACTGAAAATATTTATCCAACTCGAGCAGGGTAGAGGAAAGCATCAGAGAGACCGCAATATAAATATTTTCCACAGTGCGTGCATCTTCATGAGCAATGCATTTTAATAAAACCCGATGTGACTGCCATCATCATTATTATTGTCGTCAGGCATTCTAAAAGAAATCAGGTAAAGAGGCGTTAAAATGAAAGACCCACAAAAATGCAACAATGGACTTTTCTAAGATGCCAATAAATGTCTAAACTGTTTCTCAGAGTTGCAGTCTCCTTGCCCTTTTTGAAATCCACAGTATAGAATTTTGTTTTGTTTTTAATTTCAGACAGGAATTAATGTGATGTTTTTTTAAAAAAACAATGAAAGGAGTTGAACCCCTTTTAATTACTCCAGTGCAGAAGTGTGCTTGTCAGTTCCTAACACAATGCAAAACAATTAGTTCTCAGTGCTCAGACTGCTTCGGAGCCATTGGAAAAGACAAAATACCACAGGACATCTGCTTGTAGTTAACCACTTTTGGAGTCTATGGGGGTTAGTGAATTTGAACATAACTAGAAGTAAAAACAATATTTTTAAATGAGCATTGAGCAGAGACTTCTTTTGGAAAATGTTAACAATTGTTTTGTGTTGGGGAATGTAACACTTTTCATTAAATGTTTTGTTTCTGGGAATCCAGAATCTTTTCCATTGTTTTTCAGCATGGCACAATATTAGCAATACAGTAGTATGTCAGGACATATTGGGTGAAAGAATATTTGTGTTTCTCCTACAACTGTCTATGTGTCAACACTGCAACGATCCTGGCTGAAGCCATTTTTGCTTCATTTTCAGTTGCCACAGTACTGGGAGGGAAGATGAGCGGTTTTAAGTTTAGATTAAACAATAAATTGTTTAATTTACCCGTGGGAACCAAGGTCATTGCTGCCTGACTTTTGGCGGGCTGAGCCTTCCATTAGAAAGTCCGCCAAAGTATTCTATTAGGGAACGTGGATAATGACATAGTCCTGGGATGGGAAGTTCAACTTTGTAACATTGTAACACTTGGAAGGGAACTCCAGATTTGGTTTCACTTTTGATTGTGCCAATACTTAGTAGCCAATACTACTATACAATACAATGTTCTATAAGGAAACCTATTGCCTTGGAGTTCTGCTTTTACTGGTCTCATCTATCAGAACCATGACACTATCAAGATTCAGTCAAGTCTAGAGCCCTCTAGTGATCAAACTATATAACAGCAGTATCCACATAGACTTTTGGAAGTATTACAGGGAGCTAAACAGGCCTTTTGAGGAATCACAGAGATTCCTTTTGAGACTCACAAGGCATAATTTGCTGGATGTGGCCTGTGCTATAAACTAGATTTAATGAACACCTAGTTTACCATATTAGAGTGTCCTGTAACATGATAGAGCAATGGTTCTCAACCTTTTTAATGCCGCGACCCCCAACCGGTCGTAAGTTGAGGACTATTCAACTGGTGCAGCACCGTTTGCAGACTGGGGCTTTTGGCGGGCTTAGCAGGGCAGAGACAGCCTGGACAATTCCTATTGGCTTTTGAAAGCCAATAGAATTAGACTCTATTCAAGAGAGTCTATTCTATTGGTTTTCAAAAGCCAATAGAATAAAAGGGAGTAGCACAGCTAAGGAAAAGGGAGAAAAAAATGGCAGACTGCATTGTTTGGCGACCCCCGTGAAATGGTCGTTCGACCCCAAATGGGGTCCCGACCCTCAGGTTGAGAACCACTATGATAGAGTCTTCCACGTACTAACCTTTTATTTTTAAGTCTGCAATATAGGGCTGCTTTTTACATTCACTACTGTGGGCATTCAATATTTTCTCACAGAGAGATAAGAATGGAGAAACGGTTGGGCTTCACACAGCCATCTATTTATGAATGGTTTCTCGTACATAAGAGGGCTGGAAGACCAGCTTCATTTTCTTCTGCCCTTTCACCAGCCTCCCTAATGAGAAGAATTGGAAACTGAAAACTATTTATAAAACTTCCAAATTGCTTTTTTGAGGGTTTTTTTAAAAAAACTTTTCCTATTTCCTTTGTTTTTTAGAGCAGTGCTATTATCTGATATATGGAAAGAATAACACTGTTGTTATTACCAAATAAAACTCAAGGGACAAATCCTGAAAGACAGCAGTAAAGGATCCTATGAAATTTAGTAATATTAATACAAAATCCCATCATCCTGGGTGTAGTTCAGTTCTGACCAGCATCCACTCAATTCAAAGGGCAAGGCAAGGTGAATAATATAAAATAGTAATTAAAGAAAGGCAATTACTTTATGGTGAGCCTTCCGCTCCCAAGATTTGTGTGTGTTCAAGTTGCTCACAAACATTATGCACTTATTTTTCAAACATTTCATAGCTCACACATTATGAAAAGGCATAAATATGAATATACTTGGCCTGGACTTTCATCACTCATAGAAATGCAGATTCTATATCTTCCATGCATCACAGCATGTTATTTTCATAAATTATTGAGCTGATCTCAGGTTATTATGGTATCGTCCTTTTAGTTTTAAGTTTACTCTTGCCCATTCCCACATAGACTAAACGATTTCAGTTTATTCCTTTAGCTGTCCTTAGTCAGCTCTCCTCAATGTATTTCTGAACTCAAGAAAAGGAGAAAGCACATATTGAGCATCTCACCAAATTTAACTTTGGGCTGTTGGATCCTTCAGTTCTGTTGAAATCAGACTAAATTGAAAGAAAACCAAAGAAAGACACACCTGGTCTTTAAACTGATGCCCGTGTGATTATCTGCCCAAATGTGGAGGTTTGAAGGATTAATATTTATCTTATAACTAAACCTTACACATTAAGATCATGTTTGAATACTGACCTAGAGACTAGACTAGACTTCCTCTAATCTGGTGTGGTAAACAGCAGCCCCTTCTTAAACATCTACATGGCTTTGTTTATACAACCTAACTAGCCTGGTGTGATTTATAACAAATTTGTATTACAAATCAACAGATTCAACTGCAGGAACAGACAACTTACTTTTGGGGGGGGGGGATGAATTTTTAACGTTTTTCAAGCCAGCAAGTATGAAGTAAAATATTATCCTACATCCTTGAGGAGTTCCAAAGCTGCTTCATACTTTTGCTTCTAACTGTGGTTAGGGGATGAGCCTTCTCTTTAAAATCCATGGGAGGTCTTTGCAATTATTCAAGATATAAAGTGTCTGGCTTGAAAAATAAACTTATAAGTGCTATGAGCCCTGGTGGCGCAGTGGTTAGAATGTGGTACTGCAGGCTACTTCTGCTGACTGCTGGCTGCCTGCCATTTGGCAGTTCGATCCTGACCCCTTCAAGGTTGACTCAGCCTTCCATCCTTCCGAGGTCGGTAAAATGAGGACCCGGATTGTTGGGGTCAATATGCTGACTCTGTAAACTGCTTGGAGAGGGCTGTAAAGCATTATGAAGTGGCATATAAGTCTAAGTGCTATTGCTATATGGTATGATACATTACTGGCAAGTACACACAATGTCTCTTCCCTGGGAATTATGACTGATCAGGTGTGGCCAGCTGTTGCTTTAAATCATTCAGGTAAAGTTTCTATTTCCAGCCATGTGTGATGTCATGTATTTCTTTGAGTCAATCACCCAATTAAAATTTTCTTTCCTGTACAAACATCAGATTAGAACTTGCAAGTTGGGTTGGACATCTGTTAATGAACCCTGGTTTCTTTCTTTTTCCTCCTCTCCCTCCCCCCCCCCCGTCCCAATTCTGTGGTTGGGAGACATTCTATGTCTTTGTAAATATATGCAGGAATTAAATGGTTATACAGATAACAAAGGTAAATGAAGTTGTGTTGTTCCAACTTTCACTCACTCAACAAGCCTCTGGCAACTGCAAAGAAGCAAATCGGCAACAGAAAAAAGTGAGTTGTCCTGAACAAATATTTGCTTGGGATTTTTTTTAAAGAATGAGGATAACGGAAGAGCATTTATAGCTGTA
This sequence comes from Crotalus tigris, assembly GCF_016545835.1. NCBI lineage: Eukaryota > Metazoa > Chordata > Lepidosauria > Squamata > Viperidae > Crotalus > Crotalus tigris. The sequence continues at coordinate 1,284,300 of NW_024097562.1, forward strand.
GAGGGACAGTACCTTTACAGGACATTCTCTTACTAGGTGAATGCATTTTTTTTTATGGTGGGAAAGGCCTTGATTTGAAATTTGACTGGAAAATTTAATTCACTGAAGCTGGACACTGTTGTAAGTATACTGACAGGAGAGAACAGTTGATGAATCTGCACAGTTGAAATTAAGCAATCTTTCATACAGATTCTTCTGCTAAATTCCATCTGAGATTACCTTAATTAGTATATGATTTAAGGCCTTCTTCAATGCATCTGGAATATCCATATTTTCTAGGGATAGCTTTAAATTGGGGGTCTTCAAACTTGGCCCTTTTATGACTTGTGGACTTCAACTCCCAGAATTCCTCAGCCAGGCAAGCTGGCTGAGGAATTCTGGGAGTTGAAGTCCACAAGTCATGAAAGGGCCAAGTTTGAAGACCCCTGATTTAAATCCTCCTGTATGAATTCAGTGGCATTTTTCGGCACACCAGATGTAATTGCATTATTGTTCCTCTTATTTGTAAAAATAATTGTTTTGTTGCAAATAACTTAATTCACAGCGATAATATTTTCTATTTTCCTAGACTTACGATTATTCAGTTACATGAATATAGAAATGAATACAGATTGCCACAGATGGTACAAGAATACATAGAGTATAGTTGTGTACTGTACTATCACACTATATTCAATTAAGTTAACTTCCCCGGATGTTTAAGATGGGTGCCTGTGATTCTGTTTGTTGGTTCTAAGAATGGCTTACATAGATTGTGGTGATTGTTTTTGATGGAGTCTCTGTAGCAAGTTGGTATGCCAGTCTGATCAAACCACTTTTGATTCCTTCCTGACTTTAGTTGGCTGCTGTGGGCATCCTCCACGAACTGAGATTACATCAAAATGATGATATGAAAACAGTGACATAATGACGCACTGCACTCTGTCCCATTATATTTGTGTGTGATGCAGACCATACATCACAAGCAGAGCCTACATTGGCTGCAAAAGCTATGAAACAAGGGTAAACAGCTGGTGACGCCAGATGTTTAATTCAGTCTTTCATAGCCTCACAGGTGGCACTGTTGGGTTTGGTAAATTGTTAATTGTTCAATTAAACAAAGCTGAAAAGATAAGTTTCATAGTAACGTTTTGCAAAGCAGACGTACTGTTATTCAAAGTTGCAAAACACCCTTGTGATGGCGATTAAAGGAAGCCAAATTAAATTATAATTAACTAAATGCATGTGCTTACTTTCAAAGGACCCCTACTCAAATCTATAACATTGTAGTATTAAGGATGGATGTTTAAAATGGAAATAACATCTTCTCTTCACCTATATTCCTGCACTTTGTCTTTCAGTGTATATGCAAAATCATCATATTTTGACGTCCTCATCCTCAAATTGTTCTGATTGGCTAATACCTTGCCTTCAAAACCGAAAAGCTTTGTAGCATTTTAAAACAGATGTTTTAGGACATTACATTTTATGACCAGGGACATGTTCCATCAGCTATTTTCACTGTGGTGAAATAATATGATGATTATTATTACGTTAGGCAACATATCTTAAAATCTGTGTCAAGGCAGAACTGTTAAATTTTGAAAAGAATTTTGACTATCTCAGGGTATATTATATGTATTCAGCATTTTTTTCCCATTACCAGTAGCATTTAAAATCATTCAGTGCTTTTTTTAATGAAACAGTGCACAAAATATTATCACAAAGCTGTGTGTAAGGACATACAATGGAACACAATGGACTTTCATGGGCAAAGATACAATGACAGTTAAGAAAAACGTATTATCTCTATATCAATTGTGATAGCAGGGTTTGTGTGGTTATGCAATCTGTTAGGAGTTCAGTATTTTATATTTTATAGAGCCAGTTTGATGCAGTGGTTAAGGCATCGGACTAGAAACTGGGAGTCTGTGAGTTCTAGTCTCGCTTTGGGCACAAACCCAGCTGGGTGACCTTGAACCAGTTGTTCTCTCTCAGCCCTAGGAAAGAAGCAATGGCAAACCCCTTCCAAAATCTTGTCAAGAAGACTGCAGGGACCTGTCCAGGCAATTGCCAGGAGACAATATAGATTTAAAATCTATTTTAAAATCTTCAAAAGAAACATAGAAACAAGCATCCAAACCAACTGGATATGTGGAGGTCAATATCAATACGAAAATATACTTATTTAAGTTCCTTCTGCTAAATACAGTCTTTCCATTAAGAATAGTAATCATCTCCTTCTGTTTTATTAGATATTTTCTGAATCCATGTTCCTTCATTTTGTACAATTTAGACCAGGGGTCCCCAATGCCCTAGGCTGTGGCCCACTACTGGGCCCTGAGCTACAGAAGTGGCAGGCGGGCATGTGCATGTATCCCCACTTACACGAGCAAGCACGTGTGCATTCCATTTTCATGAGCCACAGGCGCACACTTGCCCACCACTCACACGGAATGGGCCACAAGCTGAAAAGGTTGGGAAACTTTGATTTAGACTATTAGGTAATACTCTAAGCAGTACATGGTTATAGGAAAATAAAAATAAAGACTTTATTATATGAGAACTCCGAAAAGAAAGATTTTCTTTCTAAAAAAGAACATCTCATAAAATGGCTACGATAAAATGTTAGATTCGTTTGATTGGATTGGGAAAATGTATAATGTAAAATGTAACATCCCATCAAAATCCACAAAGTTTTTTTTTCCCAGATCAAGAAAATAATAAACAAGTTCTTTAAACTAGGTTCGCATCTGATGTTCCTGCTTGTCCTTTTCACAATGCCAAGGGCCTAATCCTTCTCATTAGAAAGATATCCCATTTATAGCAATGCATGTAAACACGTAGCATGTTATAACCTTCTAAAGCTATCGTATTTTCCGGCGTATAAGACGACTTTCTAAACCCTGGAAATCTTCTCAAAAGTCCGGGGTCGTCTTATACTCCGGGTAGCTGTTCTCTGAATTTAAAACCAATCTTCCCCCTAGTGGCCAGCCCTATTTTTTTTTACAGAAATAAGCACTAACACAGTGTTTCTCAACCTTGACAATTTTAAGGCATGTGGACTTCAACTCCCAGAATTCCACAGCCAGCAGGACAAAGCATTCAAAAATCCCATTTTTTTACATCGCCCATCACTTTATTCTTTTTCAGGAAAAGCAATTAAATAGTAGAAAACAGTAAGCTATATAAATTAAGGACATTACATCTACAAAAAAAAGAAACATTTGATTTACTTCTTATACCTATAGCAGCAGTCATGAATATATGGAAAAAAATTTTGATTCAGCAAATCAATTGATTAAGAAAGATACTGGTCTAAGGAAAAAGATCAAAGTGAAAATTAAGAAAATAGATGATGGGATCTACCAGAGAGAATATTTAAAAAAGAAACATTTGTTTGTATATGGTTAAAGAAACAGAAAAGATTCTGAATACATATGTCATTCTAAGAGAGATGAATTCTTTAAATAATACTGTATGCTTTCCCCCCCTTTTATTTTATTTCTTGATATAAGTAATATGATACTGCTGAAATGGCCTAGATGAAGTAAATGTTTTAGATAATTAAATGTGTCTGAATTTAGGGAAATTATAATGTATAAAAAAGAAAAAAAAATGTTTTGAATAAGACCTAAAGGATTAGATGACTAGGCACATTAAATGGAATATTTAAAGATTAAATATATTTTATCAAAATAATAAGAACTATATTATTTCAAGGTTTGCAAAGAAGACATTTTGGGGAAAAGGGGAAATCAACTAAATGTACTATGTGGATTATAGATTATAGAAACCAATTGTTAATGATTTTTCTTTACAAATGTAAACCCAGCAAACACACTGTTTACCAACTATTAAGTGATTTATGTTTTAAAAAATCAATAAAATATATGTCGAAAAAAATACCAGCTGAGTTCAGGAAGCATTAGGGAAGCAGTGGTGGGCAACACTCGCTTTCTAGCAGCAAAGGAATGGAGCTCCTATTGTGCTCATCTATAAACAGAAATTCAATATTGTTTCCGGCATATAAGATGACTTTCTAAACCCTGAAAATCTTCTCAAAAGTTGGGGGTCGTCTTATATGCCCAGTCATCTTATACGCCGGAATATACGGTATGTTGTTTTTATAAGAACAGAATATTTTCTTGTAACAAAAGAACTGGGCTGTCCTGCCTAAATAACTTCGATTCTATTTGCATGGAATAGATAATTTGACTAATTCCAAGATAAAATCAGGTGAAGATAAGTCTTTTTCGCAAACTCAGCTGTCTCTTGTGTGAATATTAACCTGGAGGGGAGAGGACTGAGACAGTAGCTTTATATTTTTCCCTGGTTAATAGGTAGATACCAATTATAACTATTTGTATATATTAGGAATGTGATAGGATTACATGACAATTTATTTATATTCTGTTAACTCCCATGTATTGTTGTTGAAATATTCAGATTACACTGTATGGGTTAGATTCTCAGGATTGGTTTCATGGAGTTTCACACTAATTTAACATATTTTGGTTGATTCCGGACTGGGGACCGATAGCAAAAATACCAGTCATATATCATTGCAGCTATTCTGTCTTTTCTGTTTTAATGGAAAAGGAAAGATGGTAGGGACACTTGGAAGGTTATGAGTGAAGGTTTGCTTATCTGAATCCTCCCTAATATATTTCTGAATGAGGCAAAATGATTGTACGGTGAAAGTTCTGTTAGGTGTTTTCTCATCCATCCATTAAGAAATTGCCGCTTCTGCCAGACATGACATTAAACGTTTTCTTCATTATAATTGTCATGAGAATAGTAAGGTATCAAGTGCTTTGCAGTCCAAACATTCTCATAGAGCAGTGGTTCTCAACCTATGGGTCGTGACCTCATTTGGGGTTGATTGACCATTTATGGGAGTCACCAATCAAGGCTGTCCACCATTTTTTTCCTTTTCTGGTGGGTGCCTTACCTCCCTTGGGCTGGGCCAGCTGGTGGCCCAGCCGGTGGTCGGCCTGCTCCGTCTCTGCCGCTTGCCAGCTACGCCTCGGCCGGTGCAGGGGGCGGCACCACGCATGCCTGGTGCTCCCAGGCAGGGGAAGTTCTCGACTTACGACCGGTTGGGTAGTCCTCGACTTACAACCGGTTTAGTCCTCGACTTACGACCAGTTTAGTCCTTGACTTACGACCGGTTGGGGATCGCAGCATTAAAAAGGTTGAGAACCACTGTCATAGAGGATGGTCTCTTTGGACTACAGTTCCTGAGGACTTCATGCACAGCTATATAGTATTTTTGGTGGCAGCGTGGAGGTGGCCTCTGCCTTTATTTGGATCCGTTTTCATCTTCTGAGCAGACCATTTCCCTGATCTTTATTACTTATTTGCTTATTTGTTTTTATTAGATTTACTACAGCCATATATTCTAATAGACTTTGGGTGGCTAGTATCCCAATAGTCTCCCATTCTTCTGCTAATAGAATAGAATAGAATAGAATAGAATAGAATAGAATAGAATAGAATAGAATAGAACTGGAAGGGACCTTGGAGGTCTTCTAGTCCAGCCCCCTACTCAAGCAGGAGAACCTATACCATCTCAGACAGGTGAATGTCTAATCTCTTCTTGAAAATCTCCAGTGATGGAGCACCCACGATTTCTGGAGGCAAGCTGTTCCACTGGTTAATTGTCTTCACTGTCAGGAAGTTTCTCCTTAATTCCAGGTTGCTTCTCTCTTTGATCAGTTTCCAATCATTGTTTCTTGTCCTGCCCTCTGGTGCTTTGGAGAATAACGTGACCCGACTCTTCTTAGTGGCAGCCCCTCAAATACTGGAACGCTGCTATCATGTCTCCCCTGTTTCTTCTTTTCTTTAGACTGGCCAAACCCAAGTCCTGCAGCCGTTCTTTGTAAGTTTTAGTCTCCAGGCCTTTGATCATCTCTGAATTTTTTCCAAACTCTCAACATCTTTTTTTGTGATACGCTGACCAAAACTGGCTGCAGTATTCCAGCTGTGGTCTTACTAGGATTTTATAAAGCGGTATTTTTTAAAAAAAACAAAGATTGGCCCAGTGCTGCAGGAAATAATGGCAGTGATGTATGATTCTTCTTCCTGCTTCCTGAAAACCAGTTATCCAAGGCATGTAAAATAACTAAGGTTCTGAACTGAAAAAATATATTTCTCAAGTGTACAGTAGTGGCCAAAATTATGGAAACCTTTTGGGAAAAGTGTATTTTTGAGGTGTGATGGCTAATAACACCACTTTTTTGGGGAGCAGTACCATAAAATTATATATCAATGGAAAGATAATTTAATCAAGAATGTAATGCAACATAGTCTGTTCAATTATCTGTACTGTATTCTATGAAAAGTTATAGCCAAATAACCAGAAAAAGGAAGCACAACTTGCTTAGGTTGATCTCAGGTAGCTTTCCTTCATCTGACTGTAGCCAATGAGTGTGAGTGTTTAGAGAGCCAATCAGGTGTCATCTTATTTTGTCAATGAGCCAATCAGATCACAGTAGGATTCAGTGATTGATGTCCTGTATTGAAGCTGAGAGGAGGACATTGGTCAGGGTGTTATGTGATCGTTGTCAAGTTGGTTGGGTTTTTTTGGGTTCTTTCATTTAGTGAGCTTGTAAAACGTAATAAAACTAAAGGAATGGTGCAAAGAGTTGACTGGTCGGCCAGAAAGCGGTGTAAAATAGTATTATTAAGTGAACAAGGCTACAGTTATAAAGAAATGAGAAGAAAAATGGGTGGAAACTTAACCAAAGGTGGCATTTCTACTGTACACTTTTCCCAAAAGGTTTCCACAATTTTGGCCACTGCTGTACACTAGAAAAGGGGATCAAATTCAGATTTTTGCAGATAGATTTAAGGTTCAAAGTGGGCTGTGGGAGGGGAAAAAGCCCTATCTGAAAACCTGAGCTGGTCTCAGCCAGGGAAAACAGTCCTGGGAAAAATTGATGGGTGGCAATCAGTTTCTTATGATGTTCTTGTTCACCCAGGCATGTCTTAGTTCTATTATAGAGTCATCCAGGAATATGTGGTGATGGACTATGCATCAGACAGAGCACGCAGTATGAAACCGTGAGATTAGTTAAGATGTGACACCATGAGGCTCCTTGTAACAATACTTAGAAGCCTGTAGATTATAGCTGTGAAGCACCTTTAATTAAAAGATAATATGCTAATTGCTGTACAGCTAAAATATGATACCAATAATCACATGCCTTGAATTATATAACCAAGTTACTAAATAGTATTGAAGGGTTGTGTCATAATGCTTCTAAAAACTGCCCATAGCTTTTTACCCTTGTTGAGAGTAAGTAACTTAGAATAGGGGCCTTCAAACTTGGCAACTTTAAGACTTGTGGACTTCAAATCCCAGAATTCTGGGAGTTGACATCCACAAGTCTTAAAGTTGCCAAGTCTGAAGATCCCTGACTTAGAAAATAAACCGCAATCCTATTTGTGTACTACCTTGTTAGCATTTGGTTTTAGAAAAAGATCCATGAATTTTTGAGAGAAAATCCATCCACATCTTTCTGGAACAGATTATGGAGAGTAGGTCTGTAAACAATGGTGTCAACACTGCAAATATTATATATTCTTGCTTTTGACAATATGCAGAATTATATGGTAATTATGGGGTTAATAGAGAGCAGAAGGGGGGTTGGGGGTAAAGCCCGGGAAAGAAAGAGGAAGAAAACATTTGACCTTCATACTAATTGGATAATGTGAGATATGATGGCTAATTTAGGGAGGGAACATGCTGATAATTTAACTGCTCAGAGGAAGAGAACTTAGATCCTAGCATCCCTGCGTTGTGCCTGTGCCGACATTTTGTAAAAATAAAAGACTTTTAGGAAGATAAATGCCTGGAAGTTCTTTGGAATGTTTCATTAGCCGGAACCATAACAAATGGCATGGGAATAGCTCATGTTTAATTAGCCTCTGAGTAAATGTGCATAGGATCAGCTCATGGAAGGATCTAAAGGAAAAAGGGAAAAAAAAAAACCTCTAAATGAATTAGGAAGGGAGGGAAGATGAACTATTTGGTGACAGGACTATATGTGAGCCATTTTACAAGGCTAGCAAGGAAGAGGAGCAAGAAATGAGGTCTGCTGATTCTTCCCGATATCCAGAAGGGGTAGTCAAGTCAGGCAGCGTTATTTTAATAAGCAGATACTGAAAGCCCGCAAAATTGATCTAATTCCAGCTTCTTTAACTAGACTTTCTACTGTGCTGCATACCTGCTTCCTATGCCGTTATCCTCGCTGAGCCACACACAAAAAATTCCCAGTTTTTAGATTGCAGTGGAGCTGTGGGAGAAGAATGTTATCAACAGCAGGAACATCTCACGTGCTTCCTGGATCCTTAGCTATTCTTCTTGCAGCTGGGAAGCCATTGAAGTGTCAAGGTAAACTTGTTCTGGACACTTATATTGAGTAAGTGGAGAGCTTCATAGATCCCCTAAGACAGAGGTCCCCAACCTTTTGAGCACCAGGGACCGCTTCCATGGAGAGAATTTTTTCCACAGACCGGAGGGGGCGTGGTTTCGTGTGCTGCCTGGGGCTTTGCTTGTTTCTGCGGACCGGTTGCTGGCGTGCCACGGACCGGTACTGGTCCACGAACCGGAGGTTGGGGACCCCTGCCCTAAGAGTAGAGCTAGGATACCAGGGCTGCAACACTCTGGATAAACACTAGGATGGCTTGTGCAGATGGCAAAGGTCTCTTTGCTGTTATCTCTGTGGTTTTCTGGGTATACGGTAGCTAGCCTAGACACTGTAGCTCTGGATCACAGGCCACGCCTTTTTTTGATTTATTCCTTGTGAAAACAAAGGCAGTGAAATAAGGACAGGACTGGAATATGGCTGCTGCCAAGTTCAGTGCTCCCTAACTAGAAGCTGGAAGAACTGGTCCACCCAGAGGGACTTGCAATTGATGGCAGCAGGGAGGGTGTTTGTGGATCAGTTAAAGAATGTTTTTGAGACTTGGTGTGTGTGTGTGCGTGTGTGAAATCAATAGACACATAACAGAACTACAAAGATGGCAGGGACCTTAGAGGTCTTCTAGTCCAACCCCCTGCTCAAGCAGGAGACCCTATACCATTTCAGACAGTGGCTGTCCAGTCTATTCTTAAAAAATCTCCAGTGATGAAGTACCTACAACTTCTGAAGGCAAGCTGTCCCACTGGTTAATTGTTCTCATTGTTAGGAAGTTTCTCCTTTATTCCAGGTTGCTTCTCTCCTTGATTAGTTTCCATCTGTTGTTTCTTGTCTTGCCTTCTGGTGCTTTGGAGAATAAGTTGACCCCCCCCCATCTTTGTGGCAGCACCTCAAATACTGTTGCTATCATGTCCTACCTAGTCCTTCTTTTCTCTAGACTAGCCACTCCCAAATCCTGCAACTGTTCTTCATATGTTTTAGTCTCCAGGCCTTTGATCATCTTGGTTGCTCTTCTTTGCACTTTTCCCAAAGTCTCAATATCTTTTTTGCAAGGTGGATGGAGTATTCCAGGTGTGGTCTAACTAAGGGTTTATACAGCTGTACTATTCATCTGAATTTTCTGTCTGAACTGATTCCAGTGTGTGCAGATCTATTAGCTATTACCTTTAGAGTCTAGATTAGAATTTAGAGTCTAGATTAGAATTCACGGACCTTAAACAGTTAGGTTGTTCGTTTTTCTTTGTCCAGAAGAATTGTTTGTTTGTTCAGCCTGGCTACCCAAAAGAAATTAACCAGAGGCTTCAATGATCAGTGAAATGTCTGAGGAAAGCTACAGTTTTTATGATATTTGAGTTCCAGGAGTATAAAGCCTACGGTTGGGAAAGCAGCTGTTTTCTCTATAAGCTGAACCGGTTGGCGTGGAAAATAAAACCGCTTCTGGTTAACCTCTTACCAAAAAAGAAAAAGAGAGAAAGAAAAGAACCCTCATCACGTCATAACTTATTTTTCTCCTCTCTTCTTCTCTAGAAGGACCAACAGGAGAGACATGCCACCCACAGCCACCTACGGTAATTGTGTCACATTTTCAGAACGATTACTGTACTCATATGACTTACCATTTTTCCTTTAAAGTTTGATACTTGGGTCTCCCCTTCCTTTCTCACAACACTATAAGTGATGTTAAGTATCTAATAAATGCTTAATACCTGTGCTCTGGAACGAACGCTTATATTGTTATCAAGTGTGCAATCTTCTCTTGATTAAGGTCAGGAGGACCAAAATTTGCCCCACAGAAGCAAGAAAGATTATTCAACTAACCAATTTATTGGGTCCTATCCTTTACCTCAACATTAAGAAAACCAAAATCATGGCATCCGGCCCTCTCAATTCCTGGCAAATAAATGGGAAAGAAATGAAGGTAGTGACAGATTTTATCTTCCAAGATCACCACAGATGGGGACTGCAGCCAAGAAATTAAAAGATGCTTGCTCCTGGGGGGGGGAAAGCTATGGCAAATCTAGACAACATACTAAAAAGCAGAGACATCACCCTGCCAACAAAAGTGCGTATAGTCAAGGCCATGGTTTTCCCAGTTGCAATGTATGGCTGTGAAAGTTGGACCATAAGAAAGGCTGAGCGCCAAAGAATTGAGGCCTTTGAACTATGGTGCTGGAGAAGACTCCTGCGAGTCCCTTGTACTGCAAGGCGTTCAAACCGGTCAGTCCTAGAAGAGATCAACCCCGACTGCTCTTTAGAAGGCCAGATCCTGAAGTTGAAACTCAAATACTTTGGCCACCTAATGAGAAGGAAGGACTCCCTGGAGAAGGGCCTAATGCTGGGAAAGATGGAGGGCAATAGAAGAAAGGGACGAACGAGAATGAGGTGGCTGGATGGAGTCACTGAAGCAGAAGGCGTGAGCTTAAATGGACTCCAGAAGATGGTAGAGGACAGGAAGGCCTGGAGGAACATTGTCCATGGGGTTGCGATTGGTTGGACACCACTTCACAACTAACAACAGCAACCCTTTACCTTCCCGGGGCAACTTGCCCATTAAAAGTGTCTTTACAAAACAAAACAAGTTAGGAACTATAAACAAACAATTCTACAGGTAGTCCTCGACTTACTGCAGTTCATTTAGTGACCGTTCAGAATTACAACGGCACTGAAAAAGGTGACTTATGACTGTTTTTCACACTTATGACCATTGCAGCATCCCCATGGTCACGTGATCCAAATTCGGATGCTTGGCAGCTGACTCTTATTTATGACGGTCGCAATGTCCCGCAATCATGGATTCCACTTTTGCCACCATCTGACAAGCAAAGTCAGTGGCAAAGCCAGGTTCACTTAACAATTGTGTTGCTAGCTTAACAACTGTGGTAAGAAGCATTGTAAAATGGGGCAAAACTCACGGAACAAATGTCTCACTTAGCAACATAATATGCCTGTAATATACCTGTATATTCAAAGAGATATATCAGAATTTTTCCAAAAACGAGAGTGGGGGAAGATAGAGTGAAATTTGTGTTCACTATGTATATGTATATATATATATATATATATATATATATATATATATATATATATATATATATATATATATATATATAGGTCTTTGGTTTTGGTTATTTTTCTCCCACGTAAAATTGGAAGTGTCTTGGCAACGTTTCGACGAAGTCTCATTCGTCATCTTCAGGCTGGTGCTTTCGGCTTCGTGCTTCTAGGAGCAAGCACGAAGCCGAAAGCACCAGCCTGAAGATGACGAATGAGACTTCGTCGAAACGTCGCCAAGACACTTCCAATTTTACGTGGGAGAAAACCTGAATAACCAAAGACCTACATACAAACACCCGCGAAAACCTCAGAATATATATATGTCATCCATGGGGCAGAGATAAGGAAAAGATGAGCTCATCCTTTGGAAGAAAAGTGGTTCTTTGGCTCCCGTTTTTTCTGTACATCTGTTGCAGTTGGCTTTCTTAACCTGTTTTAAACAAAAAAGTTGCAATTCTATAAAGCTGGGTTTGATTCAGTTGGAACCGAAAGGGAAAAAAAAAACCCTCGTAAGACACAATGAGTTCACTTTGAAAGGAGGATGATCCCATTTTATCTGCTGGGGGGGGGGGAACTCGGCTGCCTGTAATATTTCACTTTAAAACTTCCTCCGACATTGATGGAGTCGCAGGAAAAAATATTGCAGGCTCCAGTTTCCAAAGAAGCATTGGTCAGGTTGGCAGTGCATCACATGACATGCTTACCACAATTAATTTTATTGTGGTGTAAGGAGTTAATCCCATTTTCTTAGCGTGCATAATATCTTGCACCATAAACCTACCTCAAAGACTGAATTCTCACAACACTCAGCTCTAAAATATGGCTGGCTAGCTTGTATCATTCGGCTTTAGTCCATCTTTGTATTTCCTCCATCCCATGGAGAAAGATTTTTGGTTTGCCTCTTTTGCTCTCCATCTAAGCTTGGCATCGTTCCTTATTTTGTATCAGTGTGTCTTTTTAATAAGTTTACTTTCCTATAACTTTCGGCCGAAGAAGCAACCATGATCACTGGAAGTGTTCATGACACAGATGTGTGCACATTAACTTTTAATAACCTATTAGTTGGAGAATGTACTCTAAAATGTATAATGCTGTCTTTTGCCTATTTCTTCATGCTTCTTAACTTCCTGTTGGTTATGTTTAAATCAATATTATTCTAATTGAACATTCCCTCCTTCTGGCCCAAGAGAAAGAAAAAAACAAAAAATACAAAGAAAAGGGGAAAACAGAGAAGAGGGACAAAAGTAAGAATATAATAAAGAAAAACAAATGTATAAAAAAATTACTTCTAACCATTTTCACAAAAAACTATAAACAAATGTAGTGACTCTAAGATTACAGTTATCTCTTTATCCCATATCCCATCCGTTATCTTTAGGCAAATCCATAAAGCACCTTTTCAGTGCTAATGTCCACAGAGAGTCCATAAAGGATTGCCAGAACCAGCAACATATCTTGTTTTAACTTTGATCAAATAAACCAAGTTTATATTCCTTCCTTTTACATCTAACAGCCTTACTTTTTTAGTTCATTCAGGTAGTGTCACAGAATTTGATTTTTCATTTTATTTTCAATAACAGATCTATCTCCCATAAGAAGCTGTTTGTTCTTTATAATTAATTCCAAAATCTTGTTGCAAAAATGTCTATATTCCAAATTTATTTGGACCCTTAGTTAGTGGTGGGATTCAAATATATGAACAACCAGTTCTCTGTGTGGATGCCACTTCCGGAAGTCCATTCTGGGCCTGGTCAACAAAAAATTAGCTACCAGTTCTGCCGAACTGGTGCAAACTGGCTGAATCCCATCACTGCCTTTAGTCCATTTATGACATTCTAAGTTCAAAATCTTATTTAGCTTTTTGCTGTTTGTTTTGAATTCTTTTAAATTCTAATGCTTTTAATTAAAATTTTCTTTCATTCAGGGTTGCAGACAAACTCATCTGTGTTTTCAAACTTGTCATTCTGAAGGCCTCTAATAGCTTAGAACTCATTAACTTTCTGAAAGTGATTTAGAAAGTGAAGCTAGCAAACTTAGCATCTTTTAAAAGGCACTGACTGCAGTTGTAAGCAAGATGGCTGTGCTTGTCGTCTCCCTGTGCTCAAACCCATGTAAAACAGCTGCCCTGCCGTCTCCTTGCAGGGAGTAGCTGTCCAGAGCACATGTGGGCAATCTCCTGTCCTCTCCTTATCCAGAGAGGTTCAAAGGAACTGGTCTACTCAGAGTTTCCTTGATCTTTGCAGAGATGTTTTCAGTCACCATTCATTCCCTGAAAGGCAGGTTGTTGATGCATTTTTGTAGTAAGTTAGTTAAGAGAATTCCAGTAGCAAAACTCTAAAAGTTCAGATGTTCATATTAGCCTCCCGCTTTATCATGGATGATGCTCTATCCAGTAGCCAGTGAACTGAGTAGCGTTCAAAGCCAGAAATACCCTAAGGCTTTCTAAACTTTTGCCCACAAAGGGATGAGTTATTTATTTATTTATTTATGAGACTTATATACCGCTTTAAGTGCAAGCACTCTCTAAGCGTTGTACACCAGTAAGCAATGTATATATATATTTACATTGCCCCCAACAATCTGGGTCCTCATTTTACCTACCCCGGAAGGATGGAAGACTGAGTCAACCTTGAGCCGATGAGATTTGAACCGCTGACCTGCTGAACACAGTCAGCTAAAGTGGCCTGCAGTAATGGCCAAACAATCATGCTGCCCTTTCAATACAGCCATGCCATTTGGCCTTTAAGCAGCTGACCCACCTGCCTGAAAAAGACAAGACGTTCAGAGCTGCAACCGCTTCTAACTGTCGCCACTTACCTAATAAGATTGATTACATGCTGTGCCACTGCATTTATGAGGGCAATTAGGAGCCATGCATATTTTAAGGACTGGTTCAGGATGGGGCACCTGATTTGCTTCATATGCATGACTGTCTCCGGATGTATACCAGAGAAGCCTGCTGGGAAAGCAGTTTGCCTGGAACCGCTGGCATCGCCTGGTCTCTTGGCTCCTGACTCTTTCTGCTGGGAACTAGCCAGAAACATAGTTCTCCAAAGGTTAGCATTGCTGTGCTACCAAATAGCTAGAAAGTCCAGTAGCTTTTATTTCGGGGCGGTTTGCATTGGAGTGGGGGGGGGGGAGTTTGAGGGAAGGGAAGGGAGAACTGGAATACTGTGAAAGCACAACAGTCTCAGCACCTGAAACCTCCCAAGGCTGAAGACGTCTTCTACAGCCGAGGTAAGCTTTTTCATCTCTGACATGCAAAATAGAGTTGCGGAGTTAAAGGCCTGAACATGTGGTGTACAGTTGAATATGCAAGTTGCCATCCGCCCAAAACCTGTTGCTACAATCTTGTAGATTGCACACATAAAGTCTGCTGCTAAATGCTTCTCTGTATATACAGATGCATTTCCAGAACTATATAATCAAATCCTAAATTAATCTTCCTTCCTTCCTTCCTTCCTTCCTTCCTTCCTTCCTTCCTTCCTTCCTTCCTTCCTTCCTTCCTTCCTTCCTTCCTTCCTTCCCTACTTACTTACTTACTTACTTACTTACTTACTTTCCATTAATATATCAAGGCAATATTCAAGCGTAGAGAGTTCTATATATTAATGGGGTCTACAGTGCATTTTCTTAAAATTAAAACACTAGTTTAATTTTTTTTATTTTATTTAATGTTTGTTTACAATATATATTGCTTTCTGGACTGGGAAGTGTTTAGTTTCTGGTTCTGCAGGTAAATATTTAAAATGGAAGGTATATATCCACCCTGTGAGGGGTGGTGGTGATGATGGAGCTGCACCATGCAATTTATTTGAAAGGAGGCCCAGCAGGATTGGCTGACAAAAAAAGCTGCATCAGATATTAGTCAGAATGTAAGAATCTTCTCTGTTTGGGTACACAAAATTACTAAAAGCCTGTGGGGTTAGATCTATTATTACTATTGCCAAAATGAACAAATGCATAAAGTACTGAAGATTTATTTATTTAAAAAATGTATCTGGTCACCAAACTTAGTCATAGGGATACTGGGTAGTTTACAAAAATAAAATCCCAATACAAAAATCAATAACCTCAATACCTTAGTGATCACAATCAGACCAATCACTTGATGGGCTTCATATCCCCCAGGTGTCCCCATGCCTCTGGCAAAATCATATCTTCAGGGTCTTTCAAGCGAGTATGTAAGTGGGGCCAATGTTATCTCCTCAGGGATGATGTTCCACAGGGAGGGAGTCACCACAGAGAAGGTCCTGTTGTGATTCCGTGCCAGCCTGTGCTCCCAACAGCTGAGTCTGGGGGATCTGAGAAGGAGGTGGAGGAGGCATTTGAAGGGCCATCAGGGGCAGAGGGAGGCTCTGATGAATTATAGTTTGATGCAGAGCCTGGGCCCTCCAGTCATGTTCTTGATGAAGCTCAGCTGTGTGAGGAGAATGAGTCAGACTCAGAGGAATCACACCTGATAGACTTGCTAATTGATGCTCGCACACGTCGTCAATTGGCGAGAGTAAATCAGCAGCAGTCAATACAGCAACTCCAGAGTAAAAGGAGAAGGCAATGAGAGGCAACGCCTTGGGACTGCTGTATAAAAAGAGGAGGTGTGGGCAGTGCTGGTTGCTGAAGGCAACTGTTTGCAAAGTGCTTCTTGGAATCCTGGTCTGTTCGTCTTGCTTGTGACTACTCTTCCGTTTGCATCGTGTTTCCTGTGGATTATTTCCTTCCTTTGGACTTGAGTTTTGCTGTTTGTGTTTTGGACTATTTGACAGGTTTGTCACCCATATTAAAAGGGGTTTGTTTTGTTTTAAAGTCTCCAGCCTATTGTATCAACAGGGATTTGGTCCTTGTGCCTTTAACAAGGACGGCAATAGGCTGGGATAGAACAGGTCCTTCCTCTTGGTCCCAATAGATAGATCTCCTTAAGAGAGGGAACCTGTAAGATTTTCTGCCTTCCTGCTCTGGTGGGCAGGTAGATATAACTACGAAAAGATGGTCCCTCAAATAACCTGGTCCCAGGCCAAATAGGGATTTGAAGGTGACAACCAGCATCTTGAATTAAACTCAGAAGCAAATTGGCAGCCTGTGCAGCTCCCACAAGAGAGGTACCACATGTACAAACCTAGGCATGCATAAAACCATGCAAATTTGCTCATTTGGAGCCAATTGAAGCTTCCAGGTACTTTTCAAGGGTATCCCCACGTAGAAATTATTTCAAGTCCAAACTTTTGGGGGCAAAATAACCAGACTCCTTCAAGACATATATGTATATCCATCTATTTTTAAAATGTCATAAGGAATTAAAAAATTGTCCTGCACTTTCTATAATAGGAAAACTATCTCCCCAAAAGCCTAGCTAGAGATGCTGGTCAGTTCAGTTTAAACCAGATGGAGTGTGGGAAAATCTGGCACATTTTGTCATAAGTGATTTTCACCTAGCTGAATAATGAGTTTGGAAGAGGCTTTTGCTAGTCAAATCACAAATCACTTTAGCTAGGCACAATCTACTTATTTTTAATGTGTGGATTAAAATATTCAGTATTCAATATTCAATATTCTACCTGCAAAAGCTAGAAGAATACAAAGCATGTATCATTTCTTAATATACATTGGAGAGGATAGGAGACAAGGACCTAAACTACACTATTTTAAGGGATTAAATCAGTGTTTCTCAACCTTATTGGTATGGACTAGGGAATTCTGGGAATTGAATAAATAATTATGGAAAGGTGAAACAAATTACTAAATAAATGAATAAATTAATTTGAAATTAGGTCTCAGGACTTGCTTTTTTAATACAGTATTCAGCCAAAAAAATGCAGCATCATTTAAAAAATAAAATACTTTAATGTCTTATATCAATCACTTTGACACTTGACATTGCACTGGGTACTCTATAGGTCAAAATAATAAAAGTTGCAAGCTTGTGCATGCTTATTTGTGCCTATGTTCCAGTTGGACTTAGTGAATTTTATTTGTGGATACTTAGAATGAGCATGTAATGTGCACATGTAGAATTATGGCTGTTTGAGAATAGAGACAAGAATGCTTTGGAAAACATTGCCATATATTTGGAAAACATCATATATTATTGTATAACTTCATATTTAAGTGTCCCAAAGGACAGAGATTTATTCTACCTAATTTATGTAACTGATGTTAGCACTGATCCAAGAACTTTTCTTTTCTTTTTTACAAAAATGCAAATTGCTCTGCTTTTCTTCTTTGATATGTAAGTTTACATATTGCAGGTCTTTAAAGTCAAAAATCTCCCAATGCAAGTTATTTTTAAGTATGTAATTGCCATTACATTCATGCAATTTTCTCTATTATACTCTTTTTAAAGTGTATCTTTGAGTGAATTTTTCCTGTTCTTTTTTGAAAATAATTTGTATTGAACTTATCAAAATGTAAAATACAAATGAAAATAATGGGAAAATAGAAAAAGGGGGAAAGGAGGAGAGACAAGTGAAAGAGAAAGGGAAAAAAAACACTGATTTAATGCTAGTGGTTGTTTCATTTCAAAGTCTCATGGGAGTGGAACTTCTAAATTTACTGACAGTGGCACTCAAGAAGTAAGAATTAAATGGTTAATTTTATCTTTATCATTAATTGTAGGTCAATAGTTAGTTATATGTTTAGAGCACGGGTGTCAAACTCACAACGTCAAATAACGTGTCGCGACATATCTCACCTTTTTCCCCATTGCTGGAAATGGGGTGGGCGCGGTTTTGGCGTCACGTATCCACCCCTGATTTAGAGTATCACTATTTCTGACATGGTTTTCAAGATATGAATTACAGTAGAATGAGGTTTATTAATGGAAATCTAGCTTCATACAAACTTAGTAGTAATTCCTAATACTTATTTGTTAGAACGTTATGTCTTCAGAATCCCAGTGAAATTTTGATCTCTATTGGACGTCCCATTTATCCGAATTATTGTATGATTAAAGTTGCCATCATATCTGAGATTTGAAAGACAGAAGGAGAACCCTTATAGCTGACTATCTTGGTTTCTTATGATATGTGTAGGTATCATAACAATCTTTAATTTAGACTTTGGCAGCAACTAAAGTCCTCATCAGATAATGAAATGTGTATTGTGATGCCATGATATAAACTTATGTATTTGTATGTTATATCACAATGCATGTACAATACAGGTGAAGTTTGGGGTTATGACACGGTGACACCCATTTCATCATTTGCCTTCCCCCGGGACACAATGATGTCACTGAATCAGTTTTATGCTTGGTAAATATGCCATCTCACTAAACGTCCTCAGATATTCCCGTGAACATTTTTGACCATTTCCATTTAATGTATTGTCTAATAAAGCCTTAGTAAGCCCACACTTGGAATATTGCATCCAGTTTTGGTCACCATATTATAAAAAAAATGTTGAGACTCTGGAAAGAGTGCAGAGTAGAACAACTAAGATGATTAGGGGGCTGGAGGCTTCAACATACTAAGAACAGTTACAGGAATTGGGTATGTCTAGTCCAGGGATAGGCAACCTTGGCTCTTTTATGACTCATGGACTTCAACTCCCAGAATTCCTGAGCCAGCATGGCTCAGCTTGGAAACCTCTCCCTTTCCCCTCAGCACAGCTGGCTCAGGAATTCTGGGAGTTGAAGTCCTCGAGTCATAAAAGAGCCAAGGTTGCTTACCTTTGGCCTAGGCCTAGGCCACTTTATGACTCGTGGACTTCAACTCCCAGAATTCCTGAGCCAGCATGGCTCAGCTTGGAAACCTCTCCCTTTCCCCTCAGCATGGCTGGCTCAGGAATTCTGGGAGTTGAAGTCCTCGAGTCATAAAAGAGCCAAGGTTGCCTACCCCTGGTCTAGTCTAATGAAAATAAAAGCTAGGGGAGACATGATAGCAGTGTTCCAATATTTGAGCAGTTCCTACAAGGAGGGGTCAAGCTATTTTCCAAAGAAGCAAAAGGCAAGATTAGAAACAATGGATGGAAACTAACCAAGGAGAGAAGCAACCTAGAACTAAGGAGAAATTTCCTAATGGTGAGAACAATCAACCAATGGAATAGCTTTCCTTCAGAAGTTGTGGGTGCTCCATCAGTGGAGGCTTTCAAAAGGAAACTGGACAGCCATTTGTCTGAAATGGTATTGGGTTTCCTGCTCAAGGAGAGGGTTGTAGAAGATCTCCAAGGTCCTTTCCAACACTATTATTCTATATTCTATGTCTTCCCTTCACTCTCTCTGTCTTCAGTGACTGCCAGGAAACATAAAGTGCTGAGTACTAAACTTGTTAACAACCATCAGTGAAACTCAGTGCTAATGAAAACAGCATTTGCATTTTCTTTAGCTGGCAATAGATGAATAACATGAATTTGCATTTTGGTCTGAAGCCCATTTTTCATGTCCTTTCATCCCAATGGTCCATAACTTGCATGCAGAATTATGACCAATATAATTTTATCAGAGTAGAATTGACCCTTATTCTCAATTGACTTAATAACCTTGCTTTTGGGAAATAAACAAGGAAAACAATATTCATTAAATTAATAGAAAGAAAAGCTAGCTTTTTCATACTGAAGCTATGTTCTGGGAAGATTTTTTTTAATATAGTAATAATAATAATAATAATAATAATAATAATAATAATAATAATAATAATAATAATAATAATAATAATAAAGTTGGAAGGGACGTTGGAGGTCATCGAGTCCAACCCCCTGCTCAGGCAGGAACCCTACACCATTTCAGACAAATGGCTGTCCAGTCTCTTCTTAAAAACTTCCAGTGTTGGAGCATTCACCGCTTCTGGAGGCTGGTTGTTCCATTGGTTAATTGTTCTAACTGTCAGGAAGTTTCTCCTTAGTTCTAGGTTGCTTCTCTCCTTGATCAGTTTCCATCCATCGCTTCTCATCCTGCCTTCAGACGCCTTGGAGAATAGCTTGACTCCCTCTTCTTTGTGGCAGCCCCTGAGATATTGCAACACTGCTATCATGTCCCCCCTCGTCCTTCTCTTCATTAAACTAGACATACCCAATTCCAGCAACTGTCCCTTATATGTTTTAGCCTCCAGTCCCCTAATCATCTTTGTTGCTCTTCTCTGTACTCTTTCTAGAGTCTCAGCATCTTTTTTACATCATGGTGACCAAAACTGGATGCAGTATTCCAAGTGTGGCCTTATTATTGCATTAGTTTAATTGAGAATATGTCTTGTAAAATGCTTGCTACATCAAGCTGCTTTGTTCTGTATTTTATCTATTCTGTTCTTGAGTACTTTCAGTTGTTAGTTGTAGAGACATTCATTGCATCAAGATGTGAACTGTGCCCATGTGATTAAATCATTTTGACTTTTTTACCTACCCTACACCTTAGTTCAGGGATGCGTGCCTGGCTGAGGAATTCTGGGAGTTGAAGTCCACAAGTCATAAAAGGGCCAAGTTTGAAGGCCCCAGACTTAATTAGTTGCCTTGAATAGTATTCTTCAATCAGTAAGGAAGGATATAGATTGATCGGCAAATAAATAATATTCTTTTTCCTATACTGACCAAGATCACACCATAGTTATTTTGCCCATCATACCAACTATTACTTAACGTGCCAAAATAGTAACATTCATTCACAAGAGGTAGTTATTCAGGGTTAGATATGAAAGCATATAAATTAGTCATTAAAAAAAGTTAGTTTCAAATTGTCTTTGTAAATCCTATTTAGAAATTCAGTTTTATAATAGCTATGAAGGAATAATGATAGTGAATATGCAATGCTTATGCATAAACATCTTAACTGCTAATAACAAGCAGGTTAGTTTCACTAAGGGCTGATTTATTCCAGATGGCCAAACTCTCTGAAAAGAAAACTAAGGGGATTTCTTACCATTTTTTATGGTATCTAAAGCCCCAATGGCAGAAAGTGAAGAGGGACTAAAGAGCCTCTTGATGCGGGTGAAAAAGGAGAGTGCAAAAGTTGGCTTAAAACTCAACATTAAGAAAACCAAGATCATGGCATCCGGCCCTCTCAATTCCTGGCAAAGAGATGGGGAAGAAATGGAGGTAGTGAGAGATTTTATTTTTCTGGGCTCAAAGGTCACCTCAGATGGGGACTGCAGCCAAGAAATTAAAAGACGCTTGCTCCTGGGGAGGAAAGCTATGGCAAATCTAGACAGCATACTAAAAAGCAGAGACATCACCCTGCCAACAAAAGTACGTATAGTCCAGGCCATGGTTTTCCCAGTTGCAATGTATGGCTGTGAAAGTTGGACCATAAGAAAGGCTGAGCGCAAAAGAATTGAGGCCTTTGAACTATGGTGCTGGAGAAGACTCCTGCGAGTCCCTTGGACTGCAAGGCGTTCAAACCGGTCAGTCCTAGAAGAGATCAACCCCGACTGCTCTTTAGAAGGCCAGATCCTGAAGTTGAAACTCAAATACTTTGGCCACCTAATGAGAAGGAAGGACTCACTGGAGAAGGGCCTAATGCTGGGAAAGATTGAGGGCAATAGAAGAAGGGGACGACAGAGAATGAGGTGGCTGGATGGAGTCACTGAAGCAGTAGGCGTGAGCTTAAATGGACTCCAGAAGATGGTAGAGGACAGGAAGGCCTGGAGGAACGTGGTCCATGGGGTCGCGTTGGGTGGGACATGACTTCGCAACTAACAACAAAAGCTCAAGCTTTTCTACAGCTACTCAAGCTTTGCCCTTGCCCCCTCCCCTTCCGTTTTGGATGTATTTCTTCCCAGAAGCTGATATCCCATCCAGAGGGAACTTCCACCGGCTCTTTCCCATCCTTGTTGAATCAGTTCCCTATTGTTCAACCCCAAAATAGGCTATTGACATTTGTGGTTCATGGATGTTGTATCCATCTACCAGGATATACAAAGTTAACCAAGAGATTTGGGGCGGGGGGCGGGGAGAATCCTGCCCCCTGCTTGTGCCTCTTCTGCCTGGGCTTTCAGCCAACAAATTCTGCAGTTCGCATTCCATGTGGCTGAAACATACTGAAACATCAATTTCCTTTTCATAAACAGCAAAACTGACCTGAAGAGAGAGGTGCTATATCAAGACTGCAAAGTGCGGAACAGAGAATCACATGGTTGGTGTCAGCTGGATGAATTAGAGTCAGATGAATTTGCATCCAACCCCCCAGCTATTGACTCATTAAGATGACTTTCCAAAGAGGTATGAATGCTTTGCAGGTCCAACATCCTCTTTGGCAAAAAAAAGTACCAGCATTTAGCAGCAGCCTGTAATAAACGCTGATGCTTTGAAGCCACGGGAATGAGCTTGTAGAGATGGATTCTGCATGTTCTCCCTGGAAGCTGTTGGAGGCTACACATGTTTATATAGCTGGCTAGACCTGACATGTCAGATTATCTTGGAAGTATATATTAGCCTAAGTTCTTAGAACCCTACAAGAACGCAGGCCTTTAAGGAGCCTGCAGTTTCTTTCTGCATCAGACCCTGAAAAACAGGAAGGGGTGATTGAGATTCAAGCTTGCAGACAGAAAAACAGAGGGTACGAAATTCTTTCTTCATGAAACAATTACAGTAACGCCTGTTTTGTTCAACTTGCATTCAGTATTGGTCGAAACAACAAAAACTATTCAATATTTTTTTTTAGACCATGAGTTCTGTCCCACCTTGGCTGGGTGGCTTTGGGACAGCCCCTCCCTCTCAACCCAACCTACGACAGAGTGTGGGAAAATAGGAAGAGGAAGGCGTATTAGTTATGCTCATAGCTTTCAGTTATTTATTTAAAAAAATAAGCTGGACTACAAATAAATAAAATAATAAAAAACGAAGAAAAGCCAGAATTCTTGCTCAGTTAAGAGGCTGCCCCAAAGAAGAGGGAGTCAAGCTTTTCTCCAAAACGCCTGAAGGCAGGACAAGAAGCAACGGATGGAAACTAATCAAGGAGAGAAGCAACCTAGAACTAAGGAGGAATTTCCTGACAGTGAAATAATAATAGTAGTAGTAGTAAAGTTGGAAGGGACCTTGGAGGTCATCTAGTCCAACCCCCTGTTCAGGCAGGAAACCCTACACCCTTTCGGACAAATGGCTGTCCAGTCTCTTCTTAAAAACTTCCAGTGTTGGAGCATTTACTGCTTCTGGAGGCAGGCTGTTCCACTGATTAATTGTTCTCACTGTCAGGAAGTTTCTCCTTAGTTCTAGGTTGCTTCTCTCCTTGATTAGTTTCCACCCGTTGCTTCTTGTCCTGCCTTCAGGACAAGAAGCGATTAATCAATTAATCAATAGATCAATTAATCCGTGGAACGGATTGCCTCCTGAAGTTCTGAATGCTCCAACACTAGAAGTTTTTAAGAAGAGATTGGACAACCATATGTCTGAAATGGTAAAGGTTCTCCTGCTGAAGCAGGAGATTGGATTAGAAGACCTCCAAGATCCCTTCCAACTTTGTTATTCTGTTACTTCACAAACATATTCATGTAGTTTTCTTAATAACAGAGTTGGCCTGAGGTTGTCATTTCCACCTTCTGGAATCTTTTATCCAGCTCTCTCCGTCTACTGAAGAGTTTCTCAATCTTGGCAACTTTAAGACATGTGGACTTCACTTCCCAGAATTCTGGCTGGGGATTTCTGAAAATTGAAGCCCACATGTTTTAAAGTTGCCAAGAATGAGAAGCAGTGTTGTAGTCTTCAGCTGCGGTAGTCTCAGGAGATGTCTCATCCAAGCACAAATAGATGTCAAGTACGAATCAAGACCACTGTACTTCCACACCCAGATAAGATAGAATAGAATAATAGAATGATAACTTTAATTGTCACGTTGAATGCACACTAGTCGGCATACATTAAAATGAAATTTCGTTGCATACAGCTCTCAAAGGGTCACCACCTCTGATATACACTACATAAATATGACATAAATAAATAAATACAGAATTATGCATATACCCAGATATATTCTATGACACAAAGAAACAACACAGTCTAGTTCGGCTTATGTATACATGCGCATGGCGAGAAAAATGAATCTTGCGAGTTTACCAGATGGATGGCATAGGGAACAAAGCTATTATAGAATCGGTAGTCCTACTATAAATACTTCAAAACCTCCTCCCAGAGAGCAGCAACAGAAACAGACTGTAAAGTGGATGTGTGGGGTCTCTAACAATTATTTGAGCTCTAAGCACATTAGCGCTTATAAGCAGCATGCTGAATAGCAGGAAGCAAGTTTCCTATGATCTTCTCAGCTGATCTTACCATTCTTTGCATGGACTTTCTACCTGAGGCATGGCTGCCACCAAAGATCAGGCAAGGACTGCTGCCTGCTGAGGAACTCAATATTTGCCCCACCAAATAGTATGTCCCTCATCACTACCATCAGTGCTATCTTCTCTATGGAGATTGTCATCTCCCACTTTCTCTTCAGGTTTATCTTCTTGAATCTCTTAATCTTGAATCCCTGCCCTCAGATCTATTTCTTTAATCCCACATAGCTATCCCTTGCTTTCAGCATAGCCACATTTTCTACAAACCATTCTCCTTGCAAATTTCAGTGAAATCAAACCTGGGAAGTGCGAGAAAGAATTAAATACAGATTTTTTTTAGCCTGTCCTCCCAAATACAGATAGTCCTTGACTTACAACAGTTCACTTAGTGATTGTTTGAAGTTACGATGGCGCTGAAAAAAAGTGACTTATGATTGTTTTTCAGTTACCGCAATTGCAGCTTCCCCATGGTGACATGATCAAAATTCAGACGCTTGTTTCCTTCCAAAAAGACTTTAATCAAATTGTCTTTCTTATTCCAAACAATATACACAAAAACAGAGGAAGAATTACTTGATGATTCAAATGCATCGACTTGGAAAGTTAGTTGGCAAAGGAAGAAAGCTAGAATAAGATTGCAGTAAATAGAGAATTTTGACCCATTAGATAAGATATTATACTATTAATCAGATGTTTGAACATGGCTGAGAATAGATAATTGTTAAAAATAGAAGTATTATTATAACTAGAAAGATAGGATTTATAACTAGAATATTATATCTTGGTATGAGAAGGGAAATATGAAAATGCTAAGAGGGTTTGAATAAGGGAAGCTTTTGGTTACCCAAACATAACTTATTATGAGAAATTATAAGTGATAGAGATATTTTGAACACGGATGGGAAATTTATTTTTTTTAAAAAAGTGGGAAAAACAGGATAATAATTGAACAAATGGATATTAAGTGCAAATGCAATTAAGATATATTTTGGTTAGAAAAGACATTTTAAACCGACATTATTGATATTATTAGGAAAATGTAACAAAGATGTTGATATTCAATTGTGTATGTATTAACAACAATAAGAATTGTATTTGCCTAGTGTGGGAAAATGTGTAATACCGGAAGAAGAGAGGAAGCATTGGATGGTGTCATATTGGGCCTAGTTCAGGGGGTACGCAACTTTGGCTCTTTTATGACTCGTGGACCTCAGCTCCCAGAATTCCTGAGCCAGCCATGCTGAGGGGAAAGGGAGAGGTTTCCAAGCTGAGCCATGCTGGCTCAGGAATTTTGGGAGCTGAAGTCCACGAGTCATAAAAGAGCCAAGGTTACCTACCTTGGAGAAGAAATTAATACCATATTTTCCAGCGTATAAGGCGACCCGGTGTATAAGATGACCCCCGACTTTGGCGCCGATTTCCATGCCTAGAAAGTCATCTTATACGTTGGAAACTACCGTAATTTCCGGCATATAAGATGACTCGGTGTATAAGATGACCTTCGACTTCGGTGCTGATTTCAATGCTTTAGAAAGTTGTCTTATATGCCAGAAAATACGGTATGTACCACCA
This sequence comes from Crotalus tigris, assembly GCF_016545835.1. NCBI lineage: Eukaryota > Metazoa > Chordata > Lepidosauria > Squamata > Viperidae > Crotalus > Crotalus tigris. Next base: position 1,310,530 of record NW_024097562.1, read on the forward strand.
AATTACTAATGTACCCAAACAACACGTTGTTTATTAAGCACTATGATCGTAAAACTAGAAAATTAATAAAATATTTATATAAAAAAAATTCAGATGCTTGTTAACTGACTCATATTTATGACGGTTGCAGTGTCCCCCAGGGGTCACGTCATCCCCTTTTGCGACCTTCTGACAAGCAAAGTCAATGGGGAAGCCAGGTTCACTTAACAACCGTGTGACTAATTTAATAACTGCAGTGATTCGCTTAATAAGTATGGCAAGAAAGGTCGTAAAATGGGGCAAAATTCATTTAACAGCTGTCTCACTGAGTAACAGAAATTCTAGGTTCAGTATTCCATTGTAAGTTGAGAACGACCTATATCCTTAGTAGGCCATAAGATCACCCAACCCACTAGGACTCACTTCTGAATAAAAATGGTCCTTATCCCTAACTTGAAACCAGTGTGAACAAAAAGTCTCCTCCGTCTGAGTCCTCAAGATGTAAATATGTATGCAGTAAGATTAACAGTGATGACAGAATGAAGTACAGCATACAGAAGTTACTTCCATTATAAACACAGGCTGTAGATAACATAAATATATTTTGACCTCTTATCCTTTTCTGCCTTTCTCTTATACTTGATATATAAATGGTACATCAAAGAGAGGATTTCCCCTCCTTTATCTTTCCCCATCCAGTGAAATTAACGAAATTGTCATGTAATCTTTCAGAGTTTGGATAGCAATTGTCTTTCCATACATAAACCTGAGTGCTCAAAACATAGTGCCACTTGAGAGAAATGAGAGCAGGAAGCAGTGATGCGTGGCTGTTGTCGTTTTTTTGCAACAAAACGTATTCCAGAATTTAGAAACTGTACAGTAGTCAGACTTGGTAAATTTTAGTTTTGGATTTTGCAGCACGGAGGAAAAAATTGATTGTCCTCTGTAGCTTTAATTATCACCGAGTTCAACAATTACAAATATAAGTTGGTGTTTTCCAAATTGGGTGCTTTCCAAAGGAGTTGGAACTAGCCTGGGAGTTACAATCCCCATATTGCTGTAGGAGGCCATGTGAGGAACAGTTGCCTTCAAGAGTTTTTAACAGGTATTTCAGCCAAATCAAAATTATGGCTATAAGAGCCAGCAGCTGAAAAACAATAACAATGGAGCTGAGGAAAACTAAACAGAGAAATGAATATTAAGCTTCCAGATCAAGGAGAGATTGATCGTGCAAATGGAATTATGCGCTTCTGTGCAAAACTATGCAAACTCAAAGGATATATTTTTCAAAAAATGGTCAGAAGGGAATAACAGCAAAGAGAAGATATGCTTGTAATACCAGCACAAGGCAGTTCTTCGCCATCCCCATTAGCACTGGCGCTGAGAAGCAGGCTGCATGTGGCTGCTGCAGACTTTGGCTACTGTCCTCCAGAACCTTTACAAAGTTTCTGCCAAGAGGAAAATGTTTAAATATATTCATGAGGAACAATCATGTTAAACCAATTTAATTTCTAAATATAAATGAAATCAGATGTACCGTATTTTCCGTAGTATAAGACGACTTTCTAAAGCGTTGAAATCAGCACCAAAGTCGGGGGTCGTCTTATACGCCAAGTCGTCTTATACGCCAGAAATTACGGTAGTTTCCGGCGTATAAGATGATTTTCTAGGCATGGAAATCGGCGCCAAAGTCGGAGGTCGTCTTATACGCCGGGTCGTCTTATACTCCGGAAAATATGGTAGGTTTTGCCCTGACTTTGCCTACCTCTTTCCCCTAAGGTAGTAGCATGGTGCTACTTCTAATGCTGTGTTCCAGGAGAAATGATCTTTCAAGAAGCAGACAAGAATTGGGGTAACTATTAAGCAATAGCAACAGCACTTAGACTTATATACCGCTTCACAGTACTTTACAGCCCTCTCTAAGCAGTTTACAGAGTCAGCCTATTGCCCCCAACAATCTGGGATCTCATTTTACCCTCCTCAGAAGGCTGGAAGGCCGAGTCAACCTTGAGCCTGTCATAGCTAAAAATCTATGGAGATTCTCAGTCATCCAGGTTATAGTTATCCCAAAGGTGCTTTTTCATGAAGCAACTGGACTTGCTGCCTTGTGAAAAAGCACCCTTGGGCTTGAGCCAGTCAGAATCGAACTGCTGGCAGTCAGCAAAATTAGCCTGTGATACTGCACTCGAAGCACCGCCACCAGGGCTCTTGCGATGATGGATGTAGGTCTATTATTCTGATAGAATGAGAACATCTGTTTGAACTGATTACCGTATTTTCCGGCGTATAAGACGACTTTCTAAAGCATTCAAATTGGCTCCGAAATCGGGGGTCGTCTTATATGCCCAGTCGTCTTATACGCCGGAACTTATGGTAGTTTCCGGCGTATAAGACGACTTTCTAGGCATTCAAATCAGCTCTGAAGTCGTGGGTCATCTTATACGCCGGAAATTACAGTAGTTTCTGGCATATAAGATGACTTTCTAGGCATTCAAATCGGCTCTGAAGTCGGGGGCCGTCTTATACGCCGGGTCGTCTAATACGCCGGAAAATACGGTAACTCTTCCCTAGCAGAACCTCTTGAGATATTTTACTGAACTATCAAAGTGTTCCCAGTTGTTGGCATTTCTGTAGCCTGAGTATTCAAACAATTTGCACATGTATTTTTATAATAACACTGTAATATGCCCCAGTCTTTGAGACATAGTTGTACAGTGCTTATGATGGTGATAGGTTTTTTTTAAAGCAGGAATGTGACATTTATAAGCAATTGCCTTCCTTGTCTACAAAGACTCTCCTTGGCACCGATTCAATGCTCCACCTCCTTTTTCTTAGTCTCTTAATTCATAAAAAAAAAAAATGTAAGTAGAAATCAGGTTTGTTGCAAGCCGAACGCCAGCTGCCAGCATATTGTGCTTTCAAAATTCACTTTGCCCCCTGTAGCCTTTGAAAGCCTCCTGGGAAAGTGAAAGGTAGCACCAGCTCCATCCTTTATTTGAAGAGGATCTACCTGCTCAGAAAAAAGGACAAAGTTTAGTTGAGGGGGCAGAGTGGATAAAGGAAAGCTCTTGCACAGGAGTAGGCAACCTTGGCTCTTTTATGACTCGTGGACTTCAACTCCCAGAATTCCTGAGCCAGCCATGCTGAGGGGAAAGGGAGAGGTTTCCAAGTTGAGCCATGCTGGCTCAGGAATTCTGGGAGCTGAAGTCCACGAGTCATAAAAGAGCCAAGGTTGCCTACCCCTGCTCTTGCAGAATGCCTTCTAGCTAATTGACATCTCATGAAAGATCCTGACAACCATTTCTACTGTAAATAGAGATATTTCCCCACCCTCAGCATCCCTGTTGGTCTGCAATTTCACGAGAATATTTGTAGCTCAGTTAGATACAAGGATCACACAGATTAAAAGAAGAGCAGAATGGAGAGAGATGTGTCTCCAGTCTTCAGAAAATACCATGATTAGGTTCACACATCACATTAAGCCTTAATATAATGTAGTTCATTTGGGTTAGAATGATAGATTGTGTGAACCTAGACTTTATGGTTTATAAACTAGAGTATATGGCCTAACGGTTGGGGTAGGCAACCTTGGCTCTTTTATGACTGGTGGACTTCAACTCCCAGAATTCCCAAGCCAGCCATGCTGAGGGGACAGGGAGAGGTTTCCAAGCTGAGCCATGCTGGCTCACGAATTCTGGGAGTTGAAGTCCACGAGTCATAAAAGAACTGAGGTTGCCGAGCCCTGGCCTAACCTGATGCACAGATCCAAACATTTTCTGAATGTTTCTAAAACATGGCTTAGGGTGACATGTGACACACACTTCAGTTTAAGTCAACTGTTTGTCATACTTTGAATTATTTATTACCTGGGGTGGCATGTGTGTTTGTGTGTGTGTATGGGGGGGGGGGGAAGTGAGTAAATAATTGTAGAAGCCATTTTTATTTAGTTTTAATGGGGGTAGGTGGGTTATAGGTGATTATGCAACACTTGAGGCCTTGTATTTCCTTGCGCTATCATGCTGGCTATAATGATTCCTAGTGACTTTATACAAGCTCGGTTTTCTCTTAAAAAGGATATAGGTTTTTTTTTCAGATGTTTCCATTTCATTTTTTTTCCACACTTCTCTTGTGTGGTAATATTGCCTCATGGAATTTTTCTAAAGGATTGATGTCCTTTATTGCTATACTCTGTTTTCTCACTGCTTCAGCTATCATTTTTCTTTCTAAGGAGAAAAATCAACTGATTGACAGATGTAATGAGGTTTGATGGCTAATAACTCCACCTTTTTTGAGTAGTACCATAAAATTATACATCAATGGAAAGATAATTTAATCAAGAATGTAATGCAACATAGTTTGTTCAATGAACTGTACTGTATTCTATGAAACGTTATAGCCAAATAACCAGAAAAAGGAAGCACAACTTGCTTAGGTTGATATCAGGTAGCTTTCCTTCCTCTGATTGTAGCCAATGAGAGTGAGTGTTTAGAGCGCCAATCAGGTGTTTTGGCAATGAGCCAATCAGATCACAGTAGGATTCAGTGATTGATGTCTTGTATTGAAGCTGAGAGGAGGACATTTATCAGTATGTTATGTGAGTGCTATCAAGTTGGTTGGGGTTTTTTGTGTTCTTTCATTTAGTGAGCTTGTAAAATGTAATAAAATTAAAGTAATGACGCAAAGAGTTGACTGGTTGCCCAGAAGGTGATGTAAAATAGTATTATTAAGTGAACAAGGCTACCGTTATAAAGAAATTAGAAGAAAAATGGGTGGAAACTTAACCAAAGGTGGCATTTCTACTGTACACTTTTCCCAAAAGGTTTCCACAATCTTGACCACTACTGTAGATGTGTGGGTGTGTGGGTATGTGTATACACATATTTCAGCCGGGTTTATTGATTTGTTGCAATAAAGTTTGATTGTTGGGTGCTCCATCATGAAATGAATAATATAGAATTTGAATACTGACATAAATTAACTGACCATTGTGTGGCTTCTCTCCAGATCTGAAGGCTCTCAGGAACGGCTGACTAATACGTTTGGACAGAGATAAGTTCTCATAGAAGCCGAACATCGTCTCCTCTGTTTTGGTGACACGGGAACATACAATTATGAATCCAAAAGATCCATTGGAAGAGACAGGAGGAAACTCTGTTCCATTATGTTTGGCCTGTGGCCAAAGGCACCTTCCAGAAGAGAACCATATATACACCTATACAGAAGATGTAGATGATGACCTGATCTGCCACATTTGCTTGCAGCCTTTGCTTCAACCTCTGGATACACCCTGTGGACACACATACTGTACAGTTTGCCTTACAGATTTCCTTGTGGAAAAAGACTTCTGCCCTATGGACCGCAAAGCTCTAGCTCTACAGAGGTGCAGAAAGTCAAGCATCCTAGTGAATAAGCTGCTGGATAAGCTACTGGTGAACTGTCCTTTCACAGAACACTGTTCAGAAATTCTGCAACGCTGTGATCTTGAGCAGCATTTTCAGAATGGGTGAGTTCTTTTGCTCTTATGTGTATATATATATTTTCTGAGGTCTTCGCGGGTGTTTGTATGTAGGTCTTTGGTTATTCGGGTTTTTTTCCCGCGTAAAATTGGAAGTGTCTTGGCGACGTTTTGACGAAGTCCCATTCGTCATCTTCAGGCTGGTGTTTTCAGCTTCGTGCTTCGTGCTTTGTGCTCCGAGGAGCATTATTTGCTCCTCAAAGCACGAAGCTGAAAACACCAGTCTGAAGATGACGAATGGGACTTCGTCAAAACGTCGCCAAGACACTTCCAATTTTACGCGGGAGAAAACCCGAATAACCAAAGATATATATATATATATTACATATAAAGAAAAAAATCTCAAATGGATAACATTTTCTATAAGACATTCTCATTCTTCCTTATGATATAAATAAATCTGTCGATCAAGTTAGATATAACAATAACAATAATAGAGTTGGAAGGGACCTTTGAGGTCTTCTAGTCCAACCCCCTGCTCAGGCAGGAGACCCTATAACCCTCTTGGCAACTTTAAGACTTGTGGACTTCAACTTTGCTGGCTGAGGAATTCTGGGAGTTGAAGTCCACGAGTCTTAAGGTTGCCAAGGTTGAGGATCCTTGCCCTATAACATTTCAAACAAATGGTTGTCCAGTCTCTTCTTAAAAACTTCCAGTGTTGGAGCATCCACAACTTCTGGAGACAGGTTGTTCCACGGATTAATTGTTCTAACTGTCAGGAGATTTCTCACCTGGTCAAAGAATTCAATAAGATTTGTCTGGCATGATCTGTTTTTGACAAACCCGTGTTTGTCTTTTTGGTTATGACTTTGTTTGCCTCTAGGTGTTTGCTGATTCGTTGCTTGATTATATTAAAGATAAGGTGGACTTTTAGTAGCAATTACTTATTTTCATTACTGAATGTATCCTTCATCTTTCAGCTTACATGAATTCAAGGCAGTTTTATAACAGTACAGCCACATTCAGACGCTTCCTGGATCACATAGGGTTTCGTGCAAATATTTCCATGAGGCATAAGAGATGAAGCATGAGTCATCTTAAATGCGTAAGCTTTTGTATTATGCACACAGTGTAATGTTGCATGGGATCCAAGAGGATAGGTGACGTATGCAAAAATTGGGTTATGCCAGTGTTTCTGGAAGAGAATCATTATGTAAGATGGGAAATGTAAATCGCGACAGTAGAATCAATTTAGTGAAGTCACCACTGAAATTAACGTCAGAACCATTAAGTTAAAAGCTTGACGCAAGGGAAGAGATTTTGCCATTTTAATAACTACAGGGAGCTTGGGGGTGGGGGCTGTCTCAAAGCACTTCTTCCAGAGGACCTCTCCTGATTTAAGTAATTGGAAGAGTTCATAGCAAGGGAAATTGTCAAGTCCTAAATTGTTTAGAGCAGTGTTTCTCAACCTTGACAATTTTAAGGCATGTGGACTTCAACTCCCAGAATTCCACAGCCAGCAATGCTGGCTGTGGAATTCTGGGAGTTGAAGTCCACATGCCTTAAAATTGTCAAGGTTGAGAAACACTGGTTTAGAGGGATTTAAGGTGAACACCAGCACCTCAAATGACCAGGGTTTACATTTTACCTCTTTCCCATTCCCAGAAGGAAAAGTTCAGGTTGCGAAATATGACACCCTTTTCGTTCACTGTGAGGAGGGGAAGAGGACACTGTAGTATGGTGGAAAATACCCACAGGAAAATCTGTTCTAGATTAAGTTTTTAAACCTGTATATATGTTTTCTCAGCTTGCTTAAATCTAAAAACAGTGCTTAGCCCTTAGAGCAGTGGTTCTCAACCTGTGGGTCGGGACCCCATTTGGGGTCGAACGACCATTTCACGGGGGTCGCCAAACAAGGCTGTCCGCCATTTTTTCCCCCTTTTCTTTGGCCACGCCCCTGGCACCCGGTGATGTATAAGTGGTTGGGGGTCACCACAACATGGAGAACTGTATTATGGGGTCGCGGCATTAGAAACGTTGAGAACCACTGCTTTAGAGATATAGATGTAGTAGATCAAGGATCCCCAATCCCCGGTCTGGGGACTGGTACTGGTCCATAGCCCGCTGGGCCGCACAAGCGGCAGACAAGCACGCAAAGCTCCATTTGTGAATGCGTGGGATTAGGGCATGGTGGTGCAGTGGTTAGAATGCAGTACTGCAGGCTACTTTCGCTGACTGCCTACTGCCTGTAGTTGGACAGTTCGATCCTGACCGGCTCAAGGTTGACTCAGCCTTCCGTCCTTCCGAGGTCGGTAAAATGAGGACCCAGATTGCTGGGGGCAACGTGCTGACATTGTAAACTGTGAAGTGGTATATAAGTCTAAATGCCATTGCTATTAGGTTACAGGGGTGAAACCATCCTTTCCCCACCACTGTAGCCACTGCCCATTGACGCAGGTCCACAGAGCCACAAAGTTGGGGACCCCTGTAGTTTATGACTAATATATGTATAATATATGTATGTAGTATTATGACATGTGGATGACATATCTAATTTATAGGGGGCCTATGAATTAGCAACCCACATATTTCTTCTTGGATCCCCAGATACTGTTTTTACTGAGGGATGAGATGGTCATCAAATGCAGTGATTCCAAATTATAGCCATGAGCCTGTCAGAAATGGTTTTGAAATAGCAGTTTTGATGAATTGGAAGGCCATCTCATAATACAGTAGCAGCCAAAATTGTGGAAACCTTTTGGGAAAAGTGTATTTTTGAGGTTTGATGGCTAATAACACCACTTTGTTTTTGGAGTAGTACCATAAAATTATATATTAATGGAAAGATAATTTAATCAAGAACGTAATGCAACAAAGTTTGTTCAATTATCTGCACTGTATTCTATGAAAAGATATAGCCAAATAACCAGAAAAAGGAAGCACAACTTGCTTAGGTTGATATCAGGAAGCTTTCCTTCATCCAATTGTAGCCAATGAGCACAAGTGTTTAGACAGCCAATCAGGTGTCATCTTGTTTTGCCAATGAGCCAATCAGATCACAGTAGGATTCAGTGATTGATGTCCTGTATTGAAGCTGAGAAGAGGATATTGGTCAGTGTGTTATATGATCGCTATCAAGTTGGTTGGGTTTTTTTGTGTTCTTTCATTTAGTGAGCTTGTAAAACGTAATAAAATTAAAGTAATGGTGCAAAGAGTTAACTGGTTGCCCAGAAAACGATGTAAAATAGTATAATTGAGTGAACAAGGCTACAGTTATAAAGAAATTAGAAGAAAAATTGGTGGAAACTGAACCAAAGGTGGTATTTAGACTGCACACTTTTCCCAAAAGGTTTCCACAATTTTGGCCACTACTGTATCACGAAGATGCTCAATTTATCTCACCTGAGTGGAAAATAGCTATTATATACATCCTCGTACGATCCCATCCAGCTGTAGAAAGGAAGCAAAACAATCTGCAGTGATTTTGCCAAGTGCTCCCAAAAGTTATTGAGCACATGGCAAACAAAATAAAATAAACAACCTTTGCGCTGATCACTCCTGAAATAATTTTTCTTTTATTCCTATGGTGCTGTCATCTGGAGCCTATCTAGTTCTTAGACAACTTACTGAGATAATCTTGGAGAGAGGAAAAAAATGCAATAGTTAGCAAAACATGATTTAAACCAAGAAAATGGTAAAAAGAAACAAACTACACTTATGTCATTATGTGCAAATACGATGGTTCAAAGTAGGACTATGGTTTGCTTTCCATTACCTTTTAAAAAGATTTTTATACAGTTCCAATGTAAAATGGAGAACTTAAGGAAAACGGAGAGAAGAATCTAGAGCTGTGATCCTGAATAATAATAATAATAATAATAATAATAATAATAATAATAATAACACCCCAGACTTAACAATTGTCGATAAGAAAGACAAAAAAGTCTGGATAGTGGATGTGGCAGTGCCTGGAGATAGCAGAATAGAAGAGAAAGAACTGGAGAAGATAACAAAATACAAAGACCTACAAATAGAAATAGAAAGACTGTGGCAAAAGCAAGCAAGGGTAGTACCAATAGTCATAGGCTCCTTGGGTGCAATCCCAAAACAACTGGAGCACCACTTGAACACCATTGGCATTGACAAATTCGCTATTAGTCAATTGCAAAAGGCGGCCTTATTAGGAACTGCTTCCATCCTGCGACGATATCTGTAATACCATCAAACATCCACATCTGCCTATCCCAGGTCCTGGGTAAGGACTCGATAGGTAGACAAAATGCCAAATCCAGTCTGAACATCTGGCTGACTGTGCGATGATCCATAATAATAATATAATAATAATAATAAGGGACCTTGGAGGTCATCTAGTCCAACCCCCTGCTCAGGCAGGAAACCCTATACCATTTCAGACAAATGGCTGTCCAGTCTCTTCTTAAAAACTTCCAGTGTTGGAGCATTCACTGCTTCTGGAGGCAGGTTGTTCCACTGGTTAATTGTTCTAACTGTCAGGAAGTTTCTCCTTAGTTCTAGGTTGCTTCTCTCCTTGATTAGTTTCCATCCGTTGCTTCTTGTCCTCCCTTCAGGCGCCTTGGAGAATAGCTTGACTCCCTTTTCTTTGTGTCAGTCCCTGAGATATTGGAACACTGCTATCATGTCCTCCCTCGTCCTTCTCTTCATTAGACTAGAGACATTCCCAATTCCAGCAACTGTTCCTTATATGTTTTAGCCCCCAGTGCGCTAATCATCTTTGTTGCTCTTCTCTATACTCTTTCTAGAGTCTCAACATCTTTTTTACATCATGGTAACCAAAACTGGATGCAGTATTCCACGTGTGACCTTACCAAGGCATTGTAAAATGGTATTAACACTTCACGTGATCTTGATTCTATCCCTTTGTTAATGCAGCCTAGCACAGTGTTGGCTTTTTTGGCAGCTGCAGCACACAGCTGACTCATATTTAAGTGATTGTCCACTAGGACTCCGAGATCCCTCTCACAGTTACTACTATTGAGCAAGGTACCCCCTATACTATACCTGTGCATTTGGTTTTTCTTCACTGCATGGTCCAATGTATGTGTGATGCTGAGTCTACCGGGAGTTGCACTGTGCAATACGTTTGGAGTAAGAAGTATCTTTTATCTCTCTTTTCTAGAAAGGGTGATATAGTGAGCAAATTCATGACAGCCAGTATGATTTCCTTGCGCCTATATTTGAGTGACTTACAAAATCTGCCACTTTGCTACAGATACAGGTAGAAGATATTATCATTGCCACTGGGAAGCTGTGGACGTAATGAGAAGATTAAGTAAATTGCTATGTTGCTGATTATAACCTTAGCAACATTTATTCCTATTGTAAAACTGGATGTGTAATTTGTCAAAAATAATAATAATAATAATAATCAGTCTAGATTTCATCACAAAGAGCTTTAATATTTCCCCTCCCTCCATCTGGTTGAAGCCAATCAAACGGGATCCAGACTGAAAAAAAATTGTCTCTGTTTGTGATGCATACACCTCTAACATCATCTATTCCCAGGCTAATATGTTCAGATTCCTTCCTTGCCTCTTCTCTGATGCAGCTCAGCTCATAACCTGTCTGCCTTTCTGATGTCAATGTATCAGCTGCTTCTAAAGAACCATTCTGAAGAGCTTAGAAGGATGCAAGTCTCACTCCTGTGTGCATCAGCCTGGGCTTTTTGCTCTGTTTTTTCTTCTTCTTTCCAGCTCTAAGCCCTGCTTTGCCTCCAGCTATTTCTGCTCTGTTCTCCCTAAAATCCTCATACCTAACCTTCTTTGGAGAATCAGATCAAATCAACTTGCAGGTCAATGAGCTTTCTTCCAGCATAGCTTCATTTTAAGTGATTTGCATTCATTCATAATGCGTTCTCGATTGGGTTGAAAAGGAAGGGAATGGGGGAGGGGAGGACCTGAATTGGCTAACATTAAAAAAAGAAGAAGAAGAAGAAGGAAGCTTGAAGTTCTGTATCCCATCACAGAGAAACTGAGGCAGAGAGGAAGGAGAAAAGGGGGAGACTTAGGAGCAGTTTGAAAACATACGCTTGAAAAAAAATATGAAGGCTCTCCTGTTACTGGTCCTTCCTTGGCTAAGTCCTGCAAACTATACAGACAGTGTGGGAAATTTGCACTTCCTGTATTCAGAGCTGTGAGTACTCACAGTGGTGTTGTGATGGTGTCTCTGTGTTGTGTCTGTGTTCTCTCTTAAAATAACGAGCACTAACTTTTCGTTGCTTCACATTAGTGCCACTGTAATATGTGTATCTGTAAATATATAAATGAACAAGCTTGCTAAATCTATGTGATTTGCCTGAATTAAAATTCGGAATAGAAATGGACTTTTTAGTGCTAAAAACAGATGAGATTAAGCGTGTTGTTTCTGGTTTACTTCTTCCTTTCCCTTTGTTGAGTTTAAATGTGGGATCGTTTTGTTTTGTTTTGTTTTTCCTTTCGGAATCTTTCTAAGCAGACACCATGCGCAACCTACAAATAAATAGTATATTTCTGAAGAGCATGAAAATATAAATACCCTGTTGCTTTCCACCATCAGAATGCTAATATTTGGCTTTAGATGAAATGCAGTTGCAGAACTATCATTTTGTAGGTGTGAAAATATGAAAGCCAGGTTCTACTGATTACAATTTTTGCCAGTGTAACCTGTAAACAGCATTCAAGGGCTGAGTTTATCCATGTTGTCATGAGTAGCTTTTGGAATGCAGAATATCCCCCATAAAGTTTTGTTTTTAAATACCCATGCATAATTAGTAAAATATGTTCTGAGGTTTAAAAAATTTAGTGAACCATGCATTTGCAAGGTGATGAATGAAGCAAATGCTTGGGGTAAGCACCCAATTTGTCTTTAAACTAAGAGATAATAACAGGGCTGTGAAGACAGTAATTATATAACTGGTATTCTTTGGGTGTAGGAATGGGGATTGCCTAGAAAATTTGCTTGTTGGAATAAGTAAGAATTTAAGAAAACAGGTTTATTTACTAGATTTGTATGCTGCAACTCTGGCTAAAAAGTATATGTTAAGTACGTGTTACAGGTACTTAAAGTACATATTAAAAAACCAAGTACAAGGAGAAATCTTTCCATCTTCAGGATCTACTTCAAATGTTCTCTCTAGGTTAGAGGTCTCCATCTTGATGCATTGCAGAAATATTGGCCTAGAATTGTCCTGCACAAATACATGAGGGTAGGTGTTGTGGTGCAACATATCTGAAGAACATGAGATTAGTAAAGTTTTTTTCCCCAAAAGCATTCCAAGTGAACTGGTCTAAGGTGCAAGATTTAACTATTATGGTATACAGAGAGAATCCTATGAAGAGCAAGGGTTTATGATTACAAATGACAGAGTGAACACATTCAAAACAGAAAGAATAGAATAGAATAGAATAGAATAGAATAGAATAGAATAGAATAGAATAGAATAGAATAGAATAGAATAGAACAAATTGGAATGGAATGGAATGGAATGGAATTTGAATAGAATAGAATGGAATGGAATGGAATGGAATGGTAGAATAGAATAGAATAGAATAGAATAGAATAGAATAGAGAATGGAATGGAATGGAATGGAATGGAATAGAATAGAATAGAATAGAATAGAATAGAATAGAATAGAATAGAATAGAATAGAATAGAATAGAATAGAATCATTTATTGGCCAAGTGTGATTGGACACACAAGAAATTTGTCTCCGGTGCATAAGCTCACAGTGTACATATAAACAGCAAGTAATAGGTCATAGATCATAAATCATAGGTACAATCATTAATCATAAGCTACAAACAACAATTGATAAATCATAAGATACCATAGGAGAAGGTAGTAGAAAAGATGAGAAGATGAAAAAAGATGAAAAATGAGCAGTTGCAGTTTCAAAATTAAGACAGTAGCAACTGGGACATCCAGTTTCTAGTAAAAGAAACAGGAAATTAGTCAGAGTACGTATGCAGAAAAGTACCCATCATTGCTATTTCCTGAATATTCTGATTAATTTCTCCTGGCTGGTGAGGGCTACTATGTGGAGTAGCTATTCAGCTTGAATTGGTTTTGCCCTCTAACCTACAGAAGTCCGATTTGATTGCTATTCTTGTTGACATGCTGTTTATCCAATTGGTTTCCTGCTGGATGTGCTTTTCCTGCTATCAGCAATGTAGAAATTTGTTTAGTGGTCCAGTCTCTTGGGGGGGGGGAGGGAAGGGAGCAGCAGTGACAAAAGCATTGCATGGAGTTGCCTGTGAACTGGGTCAGAGCATCTAAACTGGAGCATGGAATCAGCGGATGTGAGTTGCAGTGATTGTTCCTTTTCAAAACAGAGTCCATGATGGTTAGGATGAGACACTTTCTCTCTTTCTCTTCCCAAAGGCTTGTTCATTCTTGTAATTACAGTAATAGTTATCGCATAAGGTGAATGCAACAGAGTAATTCAGAGCATTTTGTTAAGCTATATTTGATCTCTTCCAAAAGTGAATATGAGGCACCCAAACAGGTGTGGGTGTGGGTGTTTTAATTTGCTGCCTTTGTTAAACAGCACAGCCTGAGACGTAAGCATGCCTTGTAAAAATCAGCGATGTGTAGGTCAGGCTAAAATCAGTAAAGTTTCCCTGCTATAATAGTGGTGTCTCTCTAAAGCCAAACGCAAAAAGTATCCTGGTTTCCTAGCAGACAGTCTTGGAGCTAGCAATGGCAGAAACTGAACTTGGAAGCCTGTATGCTGTCTTGAAGAAGATTTTTCTCTCTTCATCACAAATCTCAGAAAATAGCAAGGATGATCATTTGCAGAAATTTCAAATGTTGCCCCCAAACTGCTCTGCATTTGGTACAATTGCAACATTTGCTATTTTGCAAATATGGGATCAAAAACTAGGTGAGGTTAATACAGTTTTAATGAAGACTTAATGGATTAATGGCCAGCTCTGGGAAACCCTATATTGTTCTGGTCTAAAAAGATTTGCCCTTGAGGAATTTTGATCAGCAGCTGTGCAGGACCTAGGAGAACTCCCAGAACATGCAATCATCCTTTGCTAGAACATATGACTTCTGCCCTCAAGGCCTAATGATTGTCAAAGCGTCCCCCTTCCGTTTTAAAATTCTTTTTAAAATTATGTAAATACTGTTTAATTTTTTTTTAAAGCATGTTAAAGTTTGTTTTAAAAAAATCTAATTTTGCCCATTGTTAGTGGCGCCGGAGGTGAATTTTAAAATATTTGCATTTATGACTATAAGACATTTTTATCTTAATGTCTTGAAAGGTGAAGCTATACATGCATCTTTCTACAGAATTTATATTTTGAGAAAGTGCCATAGTCTGACTTGCACATGTAAACATGCACTGGAAAATGGGAAGAAGCACTGGGCTCATTTTTCCAGTAGTCCTAGTAAAGGTAAAAAGGTAAAAGATTCCCTGCAGATTTTATTCTGGTCATAAGTCACTTTTTTCAGTGCCGTTATAACTTTGGTCAGTCACTAAATGAATTGTTGTAAAGTTGAGGACTACCTGTGTACTGTACATATCGGGAAAGAAGCACCATTAACATTATTACATTTATTTCTAAGTATACCATATTAGATTTTGCTGTCCATTCCTTTCCCTGAGATCCAGGGGTAGGCAACCTTGGCTCTTTTGTGACTCATGGACTTCAACTCCCAGAATTCCTGAGCCAGCCACGCTGAGGGGAAAGGGAGAGGTTTCCAAGCTGAGCCATGCTGGCTCAGGAATTCTGGGAGTTGAAGTCCACGAGTCATAAAGCGGCCTAGGCCTATAGGCCAAAGAGATACCAAGCTGAGCCATGCTAAATCTACTAAGCTAGGCCTAGGCCAGGGGTAGGCAACCTTGGCTCTTTTATGACTGTGGACTTCAACTCCCAGAATTCCTGAGCCAGCCATGCTGAGGGGAAAGGGAGAGTTTCCAAGCTGAGCCATGCTGGCTCAGGAATTCTGGGAGTTGAAGTCCACGAGTCATGAAGGGGCCAAGGTTGCCTACCCCCCCTATGACATCATCTTGGGGGAAGAAGTTGAAATACTTTGAGATGTGAGGAGTCTGCAGATATTTTCACAGCTAGTGTCCTAAACATGACACTAGCAACGGAACTTACCCTATAAATGTCAAGGGGATGCTTTTATGCCTGCTGCCCATTCCTGATTAAGGCAACTGTAAACAATGTGCAATTATAATATGATTGCATTTTGAAGTCACCTTTCATTCAAGGCTTTGCAATTAGGTTGTGAGTTAGGAACAGATTTGCCATGTCTCTTGTAGAAATCAAATTATATTTCCTTAAATTATTTGAAGTTTCCCCCCCCCCCCACAGCTCTTCTACAATATTCTCTGACTTAGGTTCTAAGGAGGAATGTCATAACTAATGCCATTTACATGGCTGTTTTTTTTAAAAGATAAAATAGAAATCCTCCATTGTTAGAATAGGGAATTTTTTTGTTCATTATTTGCTTATGACAGTGCTTTGAAGCACTACCACATCATAAAGTCAATTAGGGTCAGCCTTTAGTAGAAAACCATCAGAACTAGCAATGAAAAGTTAAAGTATACCAGGTTGAAAAGAAATATGATAACTATGTCTAGTTATCACAACTGAGGGAAGTTAGCCCAGAGAAGGAAATATTAAAAGGGCAGAAAAATATATTTTTCCTCAAAAGGATTTTTTAAAACCAAACCTGGCCCCAAATCTATCTCTCTGCCCCAAGCAAGAGCTAGCCCCATACAAATGCAGATGTAAAACCATCAGAAAGTTGAAGCCAGAACACTCAAGAAGACAAAGAGAAAATCTGCATGCCCCACCCAAACTCTAGGAGTCATTAGCCCCATCACCTGGGTAGCAGGATATGATAATAGGATTAAACCACAGATATCAAGGCCTAGAAAAACACTCAGAAATAGCCTCAAGGTTCATGCCACAGCAACAGGAAACTATTCCAAACAAGGCTAGAGGAGGTATAAAAACCTACTGCCCATGTGCTCCTCTTTCCTCTCCTCTTTCTTGCAAGGACCATCTTTCTGCTTCTTCAATAAACTGTAACCTTCTTCCCAAAGCAGTCACCATGTTGTTTATTTATCCCCGGCTTAGATGAACCAGGATGAAGACTTTACTTCTGACACAATGTTTCTGTTGCATTTACAGCAATGCCTTAGTTGTGATTGTGTTTTCTGACACCTGCGTGAAGAAGACTGCCTTTCTTATTTTTGTCTGGGTAGTTTGCCCAGGCAAAACTTCTCAGTGAATGATAGAAAGCATGTTAGAATAACATGTTAAATCTTTCCTTAACTTTAATTCTTTTAGCCCAATTTGTTTTGGGGGCTCTTGTCTATACTACTCAAGACTAGCAATAAAAAAATGGCTCTGTTCTATTTGTATTTTGATAGAAAATGGTCACATTCTTAGTTGGTAAATCAATCTGTATATTAGACAATAATAATCCTTCAGTAGTGATGCTTTCCAGAATATTGCAATGCAAATATATTAGAAATATCCTGGACCAAAAGGAAAGAAGAGAAGAGGGAAAAAAAACTCCAAAGAAATATATCTACATAAATAGATTTTATGCAGATAGATTTATATTTATGTATAGACTGGTAGAAATAAATACACTGGGGTTCTGAAAATAAAGTTTAAAGGATGCAGGATGTACATTTCACAAACGAAACTTTTGCATTAATTAGAGCAAAAAAAGATGGAGAAAGAAATAGATAAGATATGTAATCTGCATTTTATGCTTAGAAAGACCAAAATTAGCTCTTCTATCTTTGGCTAAAAGTCCCTCCAGAGAAAATGCAACATAAATGTGCTAAATAGTTTGCAGCAAACTATGTCAGAACAGAAAGGAATGACTGAAATTCTAACAAAGAATTATTTTTGATAAAATTGTTTTGTGGTACATAACCCCAAGATCCCATTCATTAAAAGCATGAGGAAATCTAGATGAAAGAAAGAGAAAAATATGAATGGTTGATGTAGATAAATATGCATCTTTCCTATACTGTGTCAACTTAATCTCAAAGCAAATAGCAAAAAAATCCAGAATTGCCAATAGCATTTTATTTTGAGAAGTACCCTTTTCCTAGGCTAGTTCAATCTGTAGCTGCTGATAGATCCGAGTCAATGCTAATGAATAATGTGGCTCTATTTTTATATCTGTCTGCCACATTAGATTCTCTCTCACACATACAGATTTTCACAGCCTGACAAGATTCTGGCAAGAAGTTAAAAACAGCAGCATAACTATACAGTCCTTGGTGCTCTGAGCTTGGATGTTTGTAAGGGTTCTATTACCCAGCTAAGTAATATCATCAGTGCTAGTAAATGTGGAGATCTGCTCCCTGTTTCTGTACAGTAGTTTCCTCTGCCAGTGTGGGTGGAGTTTCCTTCATTAGGGTATTGCTTTCTGCTTGATTGTTTGTCTGGTGTTATCCCTGCTTATCTGGGTGTTGGCTGCTGGAGGAGACGTTCTGGGTTCTTTTGTTGTTGTTGTTTGTTTCCTTCTTAGCTTTTTGTTGTCTCTTTTGAATGGTGGGTAAATGTGATTTATGGCTATGTGTTTACTGATAACTGATTTGTCCGAATGCCAAGCCAGGTCATAAATTCAGAAATCTGTTTCATCTATACTGCAATAGCTAGACAGTGGCAATGTCCAGAATTTCAGCAAGTAGTCCAATATCAGAACGACAAGGGGAGATGCAGATGGTAGTCAAGTCAATCTAGATTTAGAAGAGACTGGTAGCACAGAGGCCCCCAGTCTTTTGAGCACCAAGGACTGGTTCCATGGAGAGAGGTTTTTCCACGGACTGGAGGGGGCGTGGCTTCATGTATTGCTTGCATCCCGCAGATGGGGCTTCCCTTGTTTGCGTGGACTGGTTGCTGGCATGCCACAGCCCGGTGCCAGTCCATGGACTGGGGGTTGGGGACCCCTGTGGTAGCATACCAGGCAAGTATGAATTGAAGCAGGGGACTGGAGATTAAATACAGGCAGTCCTCAACTTACAACAGTTCCTTTATTGACCATACAAAGTTACAAACTTATGACCGTTTTTCACGCTTACAACCGTTGCTGCAATACTATATTTTGGAGAAAAGGAGTGATGTGGCCAACCAGATATTGTGATAGGTAGGCAGGCTTTATTTCAGTCACTGACCAATTTGGATATTGCTGAACATCTAGTATCTTTCCTATTGGCTTTGCTGGTTGGGACTGCTGATGTTCAACAACTGAAAAGCCATAGGTCTCCCATTTCTTGTGTATAAATCCAATGAAATTAGAAACTTACAATCAACTGCCCATAGTTCAGAAGATCAAAGCTTGGCTGATTTCCTGACAATATCTCTTTGCAAGATGCTGTCAGGAAATCTAGGTCGGTCACCAGGACCAGAGGTTTACTCTTCTTTGGACATGGGCTGGAGCTCATCTTCAGGGAACTTCTTTCTATTGGAATATGCACTTTGGGCTATTCTGTGAGTAGTATTTGGAGGTGGGAGATATTTCTAATGTAATCTACTGGATCCTCTGTATGGATTGTCCCTGTGACTATGTAGGACAGACAGAGAGGAAGCAAACCACCAGATTGCAAGAACACAAGTGAGCGGTCAGATGAGGAGATCTGAACTCATTCAATTTCACAGCTACTAAGATTGTTGGCCGAACAGGTACAAAAACAGCCAGGGAAATGATTGAAGCCTGGGAAACGCGCCCCTTGTCAGTCAACAGGAGTGCTGATTTACCACCAGTTTATCAGGTACTTAGGAGTTGAGGACTTGGCAGCACAAGAAATCGCTGGACATCAACCAATCGCCGGCCATCAACCAATTGCTGGCCAATAGGAAGGCACTACATAAATACAACTCATAGAATAGCTCAAAGCACATATTCCAGTAGAAGATGGACTCCAGTACGAATCCAAAAGCTAGGAAGAGTAAACCTGTGGTCCTGGTGACCAATCCAGATTAGTTCTTGCAACATTATCCTGGAACACATTTATTTGCTTTTATTTGTGAGTATCTCTTTGATTTGGAGGGACAACCTACTGGGTCTTCCCAACTCTCTATATTTAATTCTGCTTCTTTGTAGTTGAGTTTTTAGTTTCCGAGGAAGAAATAGCACCAGAAGCAGAACAACTGTTGCCCTCTCTGAGTACTGAATGCTTTTTTAAGATACTCCACGAATGTCTAGAGCTGTGAGGCAAATAATACTTTTTTGCAGATTTATTACTCAATACTGGAAGGTCCAGAAAGAAAGGACCTCTATGCACTTTGGATCTTCACACACATTCCCCAGAACATCCTAATATGTTGTTTAAGTCTCTTGTGTACAGGGGAAAAAAATCTTCCTGTCAAGGTTACTAATGTTTTTTTTAAAGATTGTACATATTGAATATGTTTACATTTTTGCTGGAAGGGAGAATAGCTTAATATTTGAATGACATAATTTGAGTGTCCAGTTTAGATGGAAAAATGTAAAAAATATATATATTGCATTTTTCAAAGTTTTTTTTTTTTCGTTTCAAACAACCAGATTCTTTTGGACTATCCCTCATGCCAAGATACATGATTCTGGCTTGCCAGGAAATATTCTAATATTTCTGATACTCTCTAGAGTCAATGAAGTTTTACCAGATGTCTTTAAGGCTGCTATGTACCCAGAAAAGAAGCAACAGGATTTGTTCTTCCATCCCAATTCAGTTTGTTCCTGATGGGTATGTGTAAACACTACTCATGTAATATCAAAAACAATCAAAATCAGGAGGCAATTATTTTGGGTGGAGGAAGAAAAGAAACATCTGCAAATTACCCATATTCAAGAGCGAAATGTTCATTCGGCCTTGAAATGGACCAATAATGATTAAATATTTCCAAGTCAAATTTATTTTGTTTTATTTTCATAACCTGTAAGACCCCTTTCTTACGTGAAATCAGAACGATCACAGAGGAATTTAAGCAGAAGGGACACATGATTTCACATACGTGCCAATTTGTGGGGAAATCACATTTTGCATAAGATTTAAGAAATGTTAGTATGATTGGGCAATGTTGAGTTCACTTAGCTTCTTCTAGAACAGGGGTGTCAAACTGCCAGCCCATGGGCCGGATGTGTCACACGGAAGCTGTGCCCACCCCAGCTCCAGCAAGGGGAAAAAAGTCGTGATACATCGTGACACGTCACGTGACATGGCGAATTTGACACCTCTGTTCTAGAATCTTCTAGGCCAGTGGTTCTCAACCTGTGGGTCGGGACCCCATTTGGGGTCGAACGACCATTTCACGGGGGTCACCAAACAACGCAGTCCGCTATTTTTTTCCCCTTTTCCTTAGCTGTGCTACTCCCTTTTATTCTATTGGCTTTTGAAAGCCAATAGAATAGACTGTCTTGAATAGAGTCTAATTCTATTGGCTTTGAAAAGCTAATAGGAATTGTCCAGGCTGTCTCTGCCCTGCTGAGCCCACCAAAAGTCCCATTCTGCAAACGGTGCTGCACCAGTTGAGTAGTCCTCGACTTACAACCGGTTGGGGGTTGTGGCATTAAAAAGGTTGAGAACCACTGTTCTAGGCTCATACTAGCCTTTGCAAGGAAAATATTGTATTGGTCATTGTTTTTTTTTTCTTGAAATGAATCTTACAGGAATGTTTTCTTACATTCTCCTGACAAGTGATTCAGAACATAAGAAAAAGCAAGTCCTTGGATAACTTGTTTGTGTGATTTGAGGTTAAACAGGAAACATTACAGTTGGGGCATCATTCCGGTGATTGTGAATTAGGGGCCTCCACATGGGGAATAAAACAAGATGGCAGCTGCAACATGAGCAAAGCCCCCACCCTCCTTTCTATTGTTGTGCATATAATGCTTGTTTAAAAAGGAGTGGGTTTTAATTATGCAGCCACCATCGTGACATTTTCACACTTTCCTAGATCCCTGTTTTCGGATATTCTGTTTGTTCTGGGGAAAGAAATAGTACATGCTAGAGGTAAACACAGAAGTATTTCATATCATTTTTTTTTCTAAATTAAAATGTCAATTATAAACAATTATTTATTTATGTGTTTATTTATTTGTAAAAATTATTAGCCATTCATTTCACCACCCAGTAATATTAAAGAGGATTAAAAAATTAATCCTCTTATCTTTATATTATAGTTTGGAACTACCATTACAATCAGAAGCACTATGTTTCTGACTACTGGTTATTGGGATAATGGTATACTCTGTTGTCCTGTTTCTGGACCTTCCATAATGTCTGGCTGGCCACCATGGGAAAAAAGTTCTGAAGCAGACATTTCATCTATGTAATGGCTTAGATGGCTAAACTGTCACAGAGACTTGCGTTCTCAACCCCAGAAATTCACTGGGTGATTTGGGGATTTTGTCTGTCTGTCGCTCTCTCAGCCTACCTATTTCACGGGGTTATTGCTGTAGGGAAAAGTGGAGCCTTGAGCTTCAAAAGTGGGTGAGGAGGATGGTTTTGAAGGACAGAAGTTCTACCACCAAAGCAAAAGGTGAGTCTGGACCAAATGCCTCACACAAGTCTCCCCACCACCCACACCCATATCCGTTATCGGACGTTGGCAATCATGTTGGCGATCCTGTTTTTATCAGCAGCCGCATGAAAAACTGCTGCTGAGTTTTGTCCAAACCAATCCCTTAGATTTTGAAGCCACGATGTTCTTCTTCTGCCTGGACCTCGTTTGCCTTCAATCTTTCCCTGGAGGATTAAATGGAGTATGCCGTATTTTTATGGGTGTCGCATCACATGTGCGAAATCTTCTAACTTCCGTTTTTTAATTGTTTTGATGATTTCTCTTGGCTTTCCCAGGCGGCTTATCACCTCCTCATTTCTGATCTTGTCAACCCAGCTTATACGTAAGAGCTGCCTGTAAATCCACATTTCAAATGCTTCTAGTCTCTTCAGGTGGCCTTCTGTCAGAGACCGACTCTCCACTCCATAGAGCAGGATAGAAAAAATATAGCATCTGACAAGCCTGATTTTCAGTCTTAGGCTTATGTACCACCCACACTCATGGAAATAAATGAGGGAGGAAAGGTGACCTGGGTCATATACAGACTTGCAAGACTGATGTCAAGCCTTTCAGGTAGACCAAACTGCGAGAGAGACATTGCAGATCTAGCTAGAACAGATGGAGCACAACAGGATCTTGCAGGTCTGAATGTGTTACCTGCCCTCCCTCTTTCATCTCCATGGATGTTAGGGTTAGAGAGGTGTTGGAGGTGTTTTAATAAACTGCTTTCTCGGTCCGGATTCATGTTTCCTGTACAGGTAGTCCTCAACTCACGATCACAATTGAGCCCACAATTTCTGTTGCTGTGCAAGACATTTGTTAAGCGAGTTTTGCCCCATTTTACGAGACTTTCTTGCCACAACTGTTAAGTGAATCACTGCAGTTGTTAAGTTAGTAACATGGTTGTTAAACAAGTCTGGCTCCCCCATTGACCTTGCTTGTCAGAAGGTCGCAAAAGGGGATTACATGATTTTATGGTGTTCGAGTTATTTGCATGTTGATTGGAGCTCCATTGCATTTAAACTGCCCAGAGGTTGCTGGGAAGAGCTACAATCTGTGAGTTAAAAAGGAGGCGGGTGGAGGAAGAAACTAGCTGAGGCTCTGCTGATTGGACCTCCATTGCATTTAAACTGCCCAGAGGTTGCTGGGAAGAGCTACAATCAGTGAATTAAAAAGGAGGGGCCCGGGGATTGGGGATCCCTGCTGTAGAGGAATGGGGAGGACGAATTTGAATTAAATAAACACATTCACTCATATATGGCAAAAAAGATTGTTTGAGTGATGCCATCCCTCAAATAAAATGTAACTAATCAGGGAAGCTTCGTGTGATATTTTCCAGCCTTCAGTGAGTTTTAGATAATGTAAAGACAGACGCAGGAATTTTGTCTGTGTGGATCTATGAGGCTCCATATATATATGTGTGTGTGAGAGAGATAGAGCGATGAGGTGGGGAAAGAGAGACCGCAAAGTACACATTTTACCCACAGCCGCACTAATCGTGTTTGTTTATACAATCCAGTCTGGGCTAGTGAAAAAGTGAGTGTATGTGACAATTCTGCAAAATTATGCCCGTAACATAATATTGCAGATGATCGGAGATGGGCTGTATGCTCCCAATGCACATAGAGCCGAGGTGGCGCAGCAGTTAGAGTGCAGTACTGCAGGCCACTTTAGCTGACTGTGTTCAGCAGGTCAGCGGTTCAAATCTCACCGGCTCAAGGTTGACTCAGCCTTCCATCCTTCCGGGGTAGGTAAAATGGGGACCCAGATTGTTGGGGGCAATGTAAATATATATATGCATTGCTTACTGGTGTACACCGCTTAGAGAGTGCTTGCACTTAAAGCGGTATATAAGTCTCATAAATAAATAAATAAATCGTGAAGTGCTTCCTTTTCTAAATGGAGCCGGGGGATCCAATTTTGAGGCATTTACTGCAGGTCTGTCTATGTCAGGGGTAGGCATCCTTGGCTCTTTTATGACTCATGGACTTCAGCTCCCAGAATTCCTGAGTCAGCATGGCTTAGCTTGGAAACCTCTCCCTTTCCCCTCAGCATGGCTGGCTCAGGAATTCTGGGAGTTGAAGTCCATGAGTCATAAAAGAGCCAAGGTTGCCTACCTCTGGCCTAGGCCTAGGCCGCTTTATGACTCGTGGACTTCAACTCCCAGAATTCCTGAGCCAGCATGGCTCAGCTTGGAAACCTCTCCCTTTCCCCTCAGCATAGCTGGCTCAGGAATTCTGGGAGTTGAAGTCCATGAGTCATAAAAGAGCCAAGGTGGCCTACCCCTGGTCTATGGCAAGGGTGGGGAACCTTGGCCCTTTTATGACTGGTGGACTTCAACTTCCAGAATTCTTGACTGGCTCTGGAGTTGAAGTCCACAAGTCATAAAAGAGCCAAGGTTCCCCACCCCTGGTCTGTGGTAACTTTTCCTCAGCAGAAGCGGAGAAGGAGTTGTAGATGAATTATAACCTGTGGGAATGCTCTCATGCCACAAAGAGAGGACCTCTTGGAGGCTATTCTGCTGAATGTGGGTCTCCCCAGAATGTAAAAGCAACAACAGAAGTGTCACTAAGCATGAATATATACAGGTAGTCCATGACTCACAACAGTTCATTCAGTGACTGTTACAGTGTAAAAATGTAACAATGAAGTTACAATGGCCCTGAAAAAAATGAGTTATGGCCATTTTTCACACTTACGACCATTGCACAATACCCCTGGTCACGTGATATATATATATTTGGATACTTGACAACTGACTCACATTTATGATGGTTGCAGTGTCCCGGGGTCATGTGATCCCCTTTTGCAATCTTCTGACAAGCAAAGTCAATGGAGAAACCAGGTTCACTTAACAATCATGTTACTAATTTAACAACTGCAGTGATTCAGTTATCAAACGTGACAAGAAAAGTCATAAAATGGGGCAAAATTCATTTAACAAATTTCTCACTTAGCAACATAAATTTTGGACTCAGTTATAGTCATAAGTTGAGCACTGCCTCTATGTCAGTGTTATTTACTTCATGCTCTCTCTCTTCTATTTAGTTCCATTTCATGAGTTTGCCATTTCTGAAGCAGGATGGGAAATTCACATAACCTTCACATTCAAGTCTCCTAAAATATACATAAGCAGTTTGGCTTAATGTACACTTTTTTTTAAAAAAAAAAGGTCTTTTTCTCCAATAAAATGCATTGCTGTTCCAAAATATTTTACTGCTGTTAATTGGGTCCTTATGCAAACTAAGTCATATAACCCAGAATCCTGTGCTATACAGCAAGAATAGTTGGGTTACGGTTACCAGATTGATGAGATACAACTTAATTTTAGCCCAAATGTGTTTTGACTACCTTATCTTCTGCTGCTTATAGCTGGGCCCTGTCTGAATTACAGAGGCTTTGGTGGCTGAATGTGCAGGGTCTGCATAATTACAAATTTAATTTCTAAAAACTTTGTAAAATCACTTACTGTATTCCCTTTAGGCATATAAAGCGCAGCTGTTCTCAACAGCTGTGGGGTTGAAGAGATAAAGCTACATGTTCTGGCCATGTCACGTATATGTAACTCTCTTGCCTTGAACTCTTGCCTTCATGCTGGAGGGTTCTCCAATACCAGCTGTTTCCATGTGTTAGAAGCCATGAATCTACAAAATATATACTGCGTGGCTGAGAAGGTCCTTTTTTCCCCCTCAGCTTGTAGCAGAGTGTATACATTTTGGAGGATTGTTTCACTTTTAAACTTTGAAATGTTGCTTAGCTTTAACCCTTACAACCATCCCCAGTGAGTCTTTTATCCCTCCCTTTTTTTCCCTCCCCAAAGAGATTAAATTATAGTACATTCTTGCTTTCCCCCCCTCCAGGAATGTGTTAACTTCAATTAACAGGTTGCATAGGTATAGTGGCTACATTGCA
This sequence comes from Crotalus tigris, assembly GCF_016545835.1. NCBI lineage: Eukaryota > Metazoa > Chordata > Lepidosauria > Squamata > Viperidae > Crotalus > Crotalus tigris. Next base: position 1,336,421 of record NW_024097562.1, read on the forward strand.
GGCTGCGTCTGTGTGCACGGACTTTGTTTCTAGCAGATTCAAGCACCTGCCATTTTGGAAGGCCGTTCAAAATCTGAATGCACCAGTTTCTGAATTTGAAATAAGAAGCTGAACTGAAAAAGGGATTTGACGAAAATGCATCCTCAAAATGGCCTTGATTATACCTCTGACTCATTTTCAGCCACAAGTAAGCGTCATTTCCAATCATTTTATTATTCGGGCCTGAATAAACAGGGTGTTTTTGTTCTAAAAGAATGCAACTGCAGAGTTTTGAGCCACTGATATTTTTCAAGCATGGTGACAGTGACCATTTAAATACGAGCCAGCCGTGTGCCGCAGCTGCCAAAAAAGCCAACACAGGGCTAGGCTGCATTAACAGAGGGATAGAATCGAGATCACGTGAAGTGTTAATGCCATTTTACAATGCCTTGGTAAGGCCACACTTGGAATACTGCATCCAGTTTTGGTCACCACGATGTAAAAAACATGTTGAGACTCTAGAACAGACGTGTCAAACACAAGGCCTGGGGGCCGGATGCGGCCTGCAAAGTGGTTTCATGTGACCCGCGAAGCCATCCTGGAAACAGTGACGGAACGGCCCCTGCTGCCTTGGTCCTGGCCCAGGCCGGCCGGGAGCCAATGTACAATTTTGTGGTGGCCATCTATGCTGAAATGCATTCAGTATTTGCTCCACAAGACCGTCTGGAAACAGTGAGGAACCAGTCCCTGCCACGTCGGCCCTGCCCCCTGGGTGCATGCTGGGGAGTTGTCACCCTTTGTGAGGAATGAAGAAATGCACCATTGCCTGGAAGTGGCCAGCAAATGTCCCTCACCTACTTCACATATCTGGCTTGATGGGCTGCGGGGAAGGGGTTTCGGCAGGCAGCGGGGTGTTCTCACACACCCACCCAATAGGCCACACCCACTCCATCCACGCCCACCCAGTAGGCCACACCCACCCTGGCCACACCCACCCGCCCCCCCCAAGGCCAACCGCAATGATGATGCGGCCCTCAATGAAATTGAATTTGACATCCCTGCTCTAGAAAGAGTACAGAGAAGAGCAACAAAGATGCTTAGGGGACTGGAGGCTAAAACATATAAGGAACGATTTCTGGAATTGGGTATGTCTAGTTTAATGAAGAGAAGGACGAGGGATGACATGATAGCAGTGTTCCAATATCTCAGGGGCTGCCACAAAGAAGAGGGAGTCAAGCTATTCTCCAAAGCACCTGAAGCAGTGGTGGGATTCAGCCAGTTCGCACCACTTCAGCAGAACTGGTAGATAATTTTTTGTTGCCCAGGCCCAGAACGGACTTCCGGAAGTGGCATCCACACAGAAAACTGGTTGTTCACATATCTGAATCCCACCACTGCCTCCAAATAACATCTCCAGTTTCTCATTCTGGAAACAACAACTGAAAGGGGGTTTATTTCCTCTACCTGCTGCATATATGCAACCTGTGTGATGTTCACTCTGATTCTGCATGCCAGTCACCTCCCGTATCATTCGCCACAGGAATACACTGCTAAATAGAAAGAAATGATCTGACCCCTGAAAAAATACTTACAGAAGCAGGTCTGTGTTAAGTTAGGCCTTGTTTAAGAGTTGCAAACTATAATTCAGACCAGACGCTTCAGGAATGCATTCTTACTTTCCCCAAGACAATACTATGCTGGCTCCTTTATGTTATCAAGTTTCTTCATTACAATTCATCTGCAACATCCTCTTTGAAATATCCGAAGAGATCTCTTGCTGATATTTTTGGTTTCAATAAATGCCAGCTATGGGAGCGTCATTTCCCTCCAGCAGCTCCTATCTCTTCAAATGTTTCAGCTGCTCCATAAATATATGTTGACAAGCAATTAACAATCTGTTCTCTAGGGTGGCTCTTTGCATCCCACCATGTCACTGAACCCCAGAGGCATTTTGCAGACAGACAACCGTGAGGATGATCTGTTCGATGGAAATAGACTGCTCGGTGTGTCTCTTGATGTGGAAGGCCAGGACAGCCAAAATAGCATACACATAGAATTTTACCACTTCAGAATAGTTTATAAACATCAGTTACGCTTCATAGCTCCTTGTTTACCCTCACAACTGTGGGCACGACTTTTGTTTATTTATTTTGTTGAAGAAGAAGAAAAGATGAAACCAAAAAAGGAACTCTTTTGTGTTGTTGTTGTTGTGGTTATTTTTACGTGTTGACTTTGAACAATGTCTGGCAGTTTCCAAATGTTGCTTGCAAAATAATAGTTCAATTTGGGGGATATCTCGGGGCTCAAAATGGTTGAACCACCTTGTCCACATCCTAGATCAGGGGTAGGCAACCTCGGCTCTTTTATGACTCATGGACTTCAACTCCCAGAATTCCTGAGTCAGCTATGCTGACTCAGGAATTCTGGGAGTTGAAGTCCATGAGTCATAAAAGAGCCGAGGTTGCCTACCCCTGTCCTAGATAATTCTGGGATTGTATTACTTTGAGTTTCTGGGGCGTCATTAAGTCAGGCAAAGGAGGGAAGAAATGCAAGGACAATTATGTGCTTGCTTGACCTGTGTCCTGCAATAATTTACTTTTTTTTTTCCCAAGGATATTTCTGTATTTTCTTTGATTCTATCTAGCCACCTTATCTGTTATATTTCCTCTTTTTTTTTTTTACTTTTGCTTTCTCTGCTTCCCTCATTCTTGGCAAGAATACTCATTTTTTCTAGTCCATCATCTGCTTATATCACAAGGCGAAAGGATGTTAATATCTTGTGCTTGCTAATCATCACCCCAAGGGAGCAATCAGACTTTTATTTATTTCAGGCTTGATGGATTGGTGGTTCTTTCAGCCCACTGTATTTTCAGTAACTGTTTCCAAAACCATAAATAATTTGAAAGCATCACTCCTCAAAAGTCCACTACCATACATTACCTCTGGAAAGACCTTTTAACTTCCTGGTTTTTATTGTAAAAGAATGTCTGTGGAGATTCTCAGTCATCCAGGTCATGGTTGTCCCAAAGGTACTTTTTCAAGAGGCGACTGGACTTTCCTGTTTTTCTTTGAAGACGTTTCGCTTCTCATCCAGGAAGCTTCTTCAGCTCTGACTGGATGGTGGGAGAATGGAAAGATTTATACTCCTTGCAGACAGCTGGTCATTTGCACTCATTTAGAGAGCCGTTGAGGCCACTTGGAGGTTTTTATCTGTGTCCTCAGGGTCACCTGAGTGGGTGCAAAAGAAGGCTCCACACCCATTTGCACCACTCAGGTGACCCTGAGGACACAGGTAAACCTCCAGGTGGCCTCAACAACTCTCTAAAACAGTGGTTCTCAACCTTTTTAATGCCGCGACCCCCAACCAGTCGTAAGTCGAGGACTACTCAACCGGTCATAAGTCAAGGACTACTCAACTGGTGCAGCACCGTTTGCAGAATGGGACTTTTGGCGGGCTCAGAAGGGCAGAGACAGCCTGGACAATTCCTATTGGCTTTTGAAAGCCAATAGAATTAGACTCTATTTAACAGAGTCTATTCTATTGGCTTTCAAAAGCCAATAGAATAAAAGGGAGTAGCACAGCTAAGGAAAAGGGGGGGGAAATGGCGGACTGCGTTGTTTGGCGACCCCCGTGAAATGGTCGTTCGACCCCAAATGGGGTCCCGACCCACACGTTGAGAACCACTGCTCTAAAAGGATGCAAATGACCAGCTGTCTGCAAGGAGCATAAATCCTTCCATTCCCCACCATCCAGTCAGAGCTGAAGAAGCTTCTTTGATGAGAAGCGAAACATCTTCAAAGAAAAACAAAGTCCAGTTGCCTCTTGAAAAAAGCACCTTTGGGACGATTGTAAAAGAATTGTTGTTCTTTGTGATCTTGTCTCACTAGGATTCATCTCTTCCGTTGGTCCATCTTTATTTGTTCTTTTTCTGTTTTTCAGTCTGCAGAGTCCTGTTCCAAGTCTTTTGTTTTCTTTTAATTTCATTTACCCCTATTAGCTTTCTTCCAAAATTGTTCCTAAAAGCGATATCTTAGAGCAGTTTTAAACATTCCTGTGATTTCTACTTTTCTTAAAAGGATCTCTCATTCTCCTTATTTCTTTCTCTTTTTTTTCTTCTACTGATTGACAGTCCCGATTGAAACATCTTTGTCCCATGGTTGTGTATCCATCTTGTTGTTTAAGGATTTTGTTCTCTGCCTTTTTGTTTTGGCTCACATGAGAACAGAGAGATGTTTTTTCCCCTAAAAGAATATCTAGGTTTCTCAAAAGAAGCTTGCTTAATTGAGACATTACAAGGAATAGTCTTTTGTAGTGTAATCTTTGTGTACTATGTAAACACTGATCATTTTGTAAGGATTAACCATCTGTATTGATGTAAATTTACAGCACTATTTACAAAACACAAGCTGGATTTATTTTGAACGTTCTTCAATGCACCCACTGCTTGATGTACGTGGTGTGCAAAGAAAGAATAAAAGCACCCATCAAAATCAACAAATACTGTCAAGAATTGGCCTGCACCCATGAATGGAATAGTAATTGATGGAAGTTGGTATATTGTGAGCCTCAAAAACATATCCTATGTATAATCAACCTGATGTTCCCAGATGTTTTGGATTATTCCTTGCACAATCCATTGCCATTATGCATAATGAAAGTTGGAATCCAGAAACATTTAGCATTACACGATTGCCTATCCCTAATTTAAGCCTTGCTTGGAATATCACATTGTTCAGTTTGTGTCCGCCCCAAGAATAAAACAGCCAGACATCTTGTAGTGAGACATGTACAGATCTGTACATTGGAGAAACAAAACAGCCACTTCACAAACACATGGCACAACCTAGGACAGTGGTTCTCAACCTGTGGGTCGGGACCCCATTTGGGGTCGAACGACCATTTCACGGGGGTCGCCAAACAACGCAGTCCGCCATTTTTTCCCCCTTTTCCTTAGCTGTGCTGCTCCCTTTTATTCTATTGGCTTTTGAAAGCCAATTAGAATAGACTCTCTTGAATAGAGTCTAATTCTATTGGCTTTCAAAAGCCAATAGGAATTGTCCAGGCTGTCTCTGCCCTGCTGAGCCCGCCAAAAGTCCCATTCTGCAAACGGTGCTGCACCAGTTGAGTAGTCCTCGACTTACGACCGGTTGAGTAGTCCTCGACTTACAACCGGTTGGGGGTCGCGGCATTAAAAAGGTTGAGAACCACTGACCTAGGAGAACAAACCCATCAGGACAAGATTCAGCAGTCCATCTGCATTTGAAAGACAAAGGTCACTCTTTTGAAGACAGCAAAGTCCACATCTGGATAGAGAGGACCACTGGTTTGAACGAGGGGTCAAAGAGGCCATCTATATTAAGACTGAACAGCCCTGTCTCAATAGATGGGGAGGGATTCGAACAGCATCCGTTCCTATTTACAACACAGTCCTTTTAGCAGTTCCAAGAAGACTCCACATCTATTTGCACTACTCAGGTGATCCCAGGGACACAGATAAACCTCCAAGTGGCCTCAACGACTCTCAGAAAGAGTGCTAACAATCAGATGACTGTAAAGAATATAAATCCTTCCATTCCCCACCATTCAGTCCGAACTGAATCAGCTTCTTGGATGAGACGCAAAATGTCTTGAAGGAAAAACAAGAGAGTGGAGTTGCCTTTGGAAAAAGCACCTTTGGATCAATTGCTGATTTTCTAAATAGCTTTGTTGGCCTGTGAAGCTTTTCAGATAAACAACGATAAATACTTCAGCCTGCAAGACTTTTCAAAAACATTAAAGAAGGAGCATTTTTTTGGTACTGAGTCTGTCCCTATTTTTTATCTTTCTTTTTTACTTTGCTCAATAAAGTCACCAAGAAAGCCAGCAAATGTCTAAAATGTATATGCCTCACAACTACACAGGGGATATTGGAACTGAATAAAGATCTATAAAGTTTGAAAATAGGACACAAGAATCTTGTCCCTCTGAAGAAAAACAGATTTTGGATTTCTTACCTTGAGGATTGGCCACTGCTGAACATTACCGTTAGGTTTGTGTGTTTTGGTAATTCTGGTACGATCACAGAGTAAGAAGGTATGTGAGCCGATGTGAAGACTTACTACCATCTCCATATGCATAGTCACATAATACAGTACAGGTAATTCTCGACTTACAACAGCTCATTTAGTGACCATTCAAAGTTACGACGGCACTGAGGAAAATGACTTACAACCGTTTTTCACATTTGCAACTGTTAGTGAACAGAGTTTTTTTATAGTTTATTCTGTAGCCTAAATAAATAAGTTGCCTGAGAAGAATCCTGTATCCTTGAGAATAAACCATCTCCTCTCAAATTAACAGAAGAACACACTAACAAAACAACAGAATTGGAAGGGACCTCGGAGGTCTTCTAGTCCAACCCCCTGCTCAAACAGGAGACCCTATACCAGGGGTGTCATACTCGCAACATCACGTGACATGTCATGACGTATCGTGACTTTTTTTCCATTGCTGCCAATGGGGTGGACGCAGTTTTGGCATAACGCATCTGGCCTGCGGGCCGGCAGTTTGACATCCCTGTCCTATACCATTCCACACAAGTGGCAGTCCAGACTCTTCTTGGAAGCCTCCAATGATGGAGCATTTGAGTCTACTTATGGAGTAGACTCCATAAGATGCTACAAGATGGAGCACCTTGAATCGACTTATGATATATTCTCAAGTCCTTAGGAACAGAAGTCTACTGTTTTAAGGTGTACAATAGGCTGGTAGCGAGGGCCAGAAAACTCAGCGCTGAAAACCAAAAATAACTGAGATGGGGAAGTGACTTCCAAGCCCACCCCACAGTGTCAGGGTTATAGGCTCACCCTGCCATTCATTTCCCTCAGAAAGATTTTTTTTTTTTACCTCATGAAAGGTCAGTGTGTGAATTTAACAGGTCAAAAAGAATCACTGTCTGCCTTAACCGATCCTTTTTATGTTTTAATTAGAAATCTTCCTTGCCAATATTCCTTTCCATCCATCTCTGCTTCCTTCACACCAGTCACTGTGGGCAATTGACTGAGCAGAATTCAATGTGGAGTGGAGATTATTTACGGCTGGTGTGTCATGGGGATGTGCTGTCCATTGTAATGGGTCTACCAAAAAGAGCCAGTGGGGTGATTAAGGTCTGAGGCTTTTAGGTCACAAAGGTCAGAGGTAAATGTCAGTAAATCCAGACTTCTGGGAGGCTGTTAACACCATGTTCTCAAATGCAGAGGTGTTAAGACAGTGTTCAATTGTTTTCAGTCATCTGCCTCAGGCTATCTCAGTCTTCCCAAGGGAGCAAAGCCAGAATATCAATGGAATCTGGAGTCTCACCTCTAAAATTCCTCAGGGCCAAAACTACAGCATTTTAAGCTGTTAGGTCTGTTTAACAATACCCACCCCAGGAGTACTAAGGAGAATTTAAAGCTTATGTGGCTACCACAATTTTGCCCAGAAAGGCAATGGGAATCTGGAAGGAAAGAGTATAGTTTTTCTAACAGGGCTGGGCGTTCTTTAAAAAAGGATTGGGAGAAAGTTCTCCAGACGTTATTCAACTTTAACAACAACTTTAACAACAACAGCTCTGTGCTCCCCTTTTTCAGTGCTTCTGCTTTGAGAAACCCATTAACTTTTATGACAAGATTCCTTAAAGCAAAGGTCCCCAACCTTTTGGGCACCAGGGACTGGTTCCGTGAAGAGAGGTTTTTTGGCGGACTGGAGGGTGCGTGGTTTTGTGTGCTGCCTGCATCTTGTGGATGGGGCTTTGCTTGTTTGTGTGGCCCAGTCCTAGATCTGGACTGCAAAACTTTAGATGACCACAAGGTGGACACAGCTTACGTATCTCGTTGCAGCCATCTAGTGGCCATATTTGGTTGCCTTGAGTATAATTATTATTGTAGTTGCAAAATAGTTCTGATAGTATAATGGTTGTAGTGACACTAAGTCAGGGAATAAAATTATTGACCTTGGGCTCAAGTGCTACTCACTTTCTTCTCCTCTCTTCTCCAAGAAATTAAAATGCTTTATCTTTGCCTCTGAATTGTGGAGTAAGTTAATCTGAACTGTGGTTCAAGGAAAGAAGCCAATTCTGTTGCTCTGGGTTCAGACATAATGATTTATTTTTAAATATAGAAACAAATGCCTCTGACTTTACATATGCACTGGAGGAGAAACAGCAGCCACATAGGGCCCAAAATTTATGTACAGGTTGTCCTCAACTTACAACAATTCATTTATTGACCATTCAAAGTTACAACATCACTGGAAAAAGTGACTTATGACTGTCACACAACAGTTGCAGCATCCCCATGGTCACGTGATCACAATACAGACAGTTGATGGCTGACTCATATTCATGACGGTCGCACTGTCCCGGGGTCATGTGATCCCTTTTGTGACTTTCTGACGAGCAAAGTCAATGGGGAAGCCCCTTGTGCATTATGGACAGACTTTGTCAGTGGTTGGTGGGTTGGTGGATTGTTGTTGTTAGTTGCGAAGTCGTGTCCAACCCATCGCGACCCCATGGACCACGTTCCTCCAGGCCTTCCTGTCCTCTACCATCTTCTGGAGTCCATTTAAGCTCACGCCTCCTGTTCAGTGACTCCATCCAGCCACCTCCTTCTCTGTCGTCCCCTTCTTCTGTGGCCCTCAATCTTTCCCAGCATTAGGCCCTTCTCCAGTGAGTCCTTCCTTCTCATTAGGTGGCCAAAGTGCGTGAGTTTCAACTTCAGGATCTGGCCTTCTAAAGAGCAGTCCGGGTTGGAGGATAGTAACACAATTAAGTATAGGATTGTAGCTGTTGCAACATCCATACTGGCCTTGGGCACTTTTGACCTTTTGAATAGTTTCTGTCTCTCCTTCCTACAGTACAAATTGTTTTGAAATTCTTGTTCTATCATATGGAATACTTCCAAGTTCTGTTTCTTCTGCTGGGTGGATAAATTGGCTAAAATAGGCCTTCCTACAAAAAGTGTAGACTTAGTAGCACCATCGCTCTGGATTGCAAAGTAAATCATTTAGCTTTCTAGTCCCCACCCCACCTCAGGGATTATCTAATAGCCCAATTTCAGGTCCAAATATGCATGATACTAAGAGCCATCAGATTATACTGGCCATTTATCCTGGAAAGAAAGCTGTTATATTTTAAGAACAATCGTTTTAATATCTCCCATTTCCTATTCTGCATCATAATTGTGGAAACGTTATTGCCATAAGCAGCCACACCTTAGTATATATGTCTTCATTTTATTTTCCAATCTGTTGCAAAAAAAATATATCTCATGTACCAGTTCTTTAACTAATAAGTTACCTTCTGAAAGGTAACATGGAAATCCATAACGATAGAAAGAATATTGCCATACTCTATAGACTCAATGCATAATGTACTGGGAGTTTCTGAGCCATAATTATATATATATTTAGAGGTTGCAAATGAGTATGTAGAACACTTATTTGCACCATTCTTCCTAAACAAGGTTCTGCTGGAGTAAAGGTTTAATTTAGTGCAATGGTAGGCAACCTTGGCTCTTTTATGACTCCTGGACTTCAACTCCCAGAATTCCTGAGCCAACACGGCTGGCTGGCTTAGGAATTCTGGGAGTTGAAGTCCACGAGTCATAAAAGAGCCAAGGTTGCCTACCCCTGGTTTAGTGTCCTAATGAAGAAAATAAGGAACCCCATATCCATGTCAGTTTTCTATCTTTAGTATCTTATGTACACTGTGGAGATAATATGAGTAGCAGACTTAATAGAAGCCTTATTCAAACTGGTGTTCTCTAAATGTATTGAGACTGGAATTTTTGGAATGTTTAGGAAGGATGGACAATTTCTAGGGCATCGTGCCTTGTAAATGAAACAGGAAATAAGCCCTATCAGGGACTCTAAATCTTCAACCAAAAAACCCTATTGGTTTATGTCATATGTGGATGGCCGCAAGATTACTTTATCCGCAAAAATGGAAAGGCATTGTGATTCCCACAATGGATGAATGGCTGCAAAAGTTGATGGAGGTAGCAGAGAGGGCTGCTTTGATTAAAGAAAAGAACACAATTAATTTTGCTTTTACTCGGAAACTGCTTTTCGACCTTGTGCTTGAGGTGGAAAAACATGGAACTGATTTTCAGTTTTGCTGATTAGATAGGTTTGTTGTTATAGAAATGTCTAGGCAACCTTGGCTCTTTTATGACTCATGGACTTCAACTCCCAGAATTCCTGAGCCACCATGGCTCAGCTTGGAAACCTCTCCCTGTCCCCTCAGCATGGCTGGCTCAGGAATTCTGGGAGTTGAAGTCCACAAGTCATAAAAGAGCCAAGGTGGCCTACCCCTGTCTAGTATATATTATAATGTAAGGTAAAAATTGGAGGTGTTATGTTATTACCGTATTTTCCGGCGTATAAGACAACTGGGCGTATAAGACGACCCCCGACTTTTGAGAAGATTTTCATGGTTTAGAAAGTCGTCTTATACGCCGGAAAATACGGTACCTTATTCTACTGCACCAAATGGAGTTGTAGGTTAATGCTTTTTTAAAATTTATCCCCTCTACCCTACACTTTCCTCTCTTCCCCTTTCCCGTCCTTATTTTACCATTATTATTTTTCTTTGTATTTTGGTAAATTATATTTTGATTCATTAATAACATTTGAAACAAAAAGAAAAACCCTGGTAGTCCACGAATGAGTTTTTGCTCAGAGCATATTAATGAATTCAGATTTCACAATTCACCAAGTGAGAAAAGGAATCAAATCTGGCTCCCGAAACATCGCAAATACACAGCCCTTAGCCTTCCTAACCTCTAACACCTATGTACCTCCAGAGCATTGTTTCTAAACCTTGGCAAGTTTAAGTCTGGCTAGGGCAGTGATGGCGAACCTTTTAGAGACCGAGTGCCCAAACTGCAACCCAAAACCCACTTATGCATCATCGGGTGCCAGGTGGGTGTGGCCCATTGGGTGGGCGTGGCTGCGGTGGTAACGGCAGACTCGGTGGGACTAAAAAGTTCAATCAATCAATTCCAACCTTGCAAGATCTTTTTTTTTCCCACAAGAAGTTGAAATTGACTGATTGATTAAACCTTTTTTTTCTGTACACGGTGGCAGAGTCCTAAAGCAAAAAGGGTTTATAAAACCCAGCAATGGTGCGCATGCCCACAGAGAGGGCTCTGAGTGCCACCTCTGGCACCCGTGCCATATGTTCGCCATCACTGGGCTAAGGAATTCTGGGAGTTGAAGTCCACCCATCTTAAATGTCAGTGAAGACTCAATCATCCAGGTCAAAGGTGTCTAAAGGTTGAATGGTGGCAACTGCGCCAAACTTGGTTAATCTGAGACTTTTCATTGCTCATCCAAGCTACTTCATCCATCAGAGCAAAATTAGTTAGGCAGAGAGTCAGAAAATGGTTGGAATGTACCAGCTCTTGCCACACCAACTTCAGGGGTTTCTCCTTAAAATCGGGATTAGATTAACAAAGTTTGGTCCAGTTGCCTGATTCAACCTTTAGACATCCACCTTAAAGTTGACAAGGTTGAGAAACATTGCTTCAATTTCTCCAGCTGACTTAAAGAGCTTATGTCAGAGAAAACACAACTGAATCCCAGATCAGATAAGTAAGGTGACCAACCGTCCTCCTTTAGGGAGGACGGTCCTCCTTTTGTAAGTTCTGTCCTCCCTCAAAAAGTGTCCTCCTTCATGTCCTCCTTTTCGATATTTGAAGACTAATCTGCAGGGCTTTTTTTTCCCTCATAGAACACTCAGAACGGCCTTCCAGCACCTTTTTTTGATTTTTTTTTTCAACTTTTGTATGAGCTGTGCTACTCCCGCTATTGGCTTTCGAAAGCCAATAGGAATTGCTGCTGAGCGTGCCAAAACACCCAACCGGCAAACTTTGCACATGCAAGTTGTCTGCAGCGAAGGCGAATTGGCAGGAACTTGGCACCCCTGCCTGCTACTCAACTACACCATCTCCTAGTTAGTTCCGAAGATACCGTGCTGTGGGAGCAGCGGGGCCCTCTCTACACGGGGCTGCTCAGGGTGGGCGGTGATGCTGGCAAGGCAGCTGCAGGCGGGGTGTGTTAATGGCAGGCTGCCCCCCAGGGCCGGAGCTGACACGGCTGGTGCTTTGGGAGCCGCGGGGCCCGCTCTTCATGGCAGGGCAGCGGTGCTGGCAGGGCAGCTGCGGGTGGGGCACGGCAGGCGGTTGACCTTCCTGGGCCGAGCCAGTTTTTACAATATTTTTTTTCTTCAATTTATTTGTGTCCTCCTTTTCATTGTAAAAAAGTTGGTCACCTTAAGATAAGGTGTTCTTTGATCTCTTTGAGGTCCTAACAAAATAAATGCTAAGGTTTATCAGAAGAGTCAGAGGAAATCCTAATACTTCAGACTTCTATGTTTCACATTTAATGGATCTTAGAGGCCTATGTGAATATAACCAACAAAGTACAGCAAGCCCATTGGAGACTCGTTAAAAAGTAGACTGCACTACGATCAGGAAAAATTGTTCTGAACTGCTGCATTGGCTTAAATAAAAGACAGGCCATTTTTTGAGATGTGGCTGTCACGTTAGCTAAACTAAAACTGCATTCTAGTTCTGCAAAGCAAACAGGTTTTGTTTCCAGTTGTTTGTGGAACAGTCTTTTGGAAAAACACTGGGAATCCCAAATCTGACAGGCAGCTGTCAGGCTCCTGGTGAAGTCACGGCTGCTACGACAGTCCCTGTTTGTTATGGTGGGGGACTGGGCGACCCCCAGTATGAGTGGCTTTATTCTTTCCTCAAACATCAGCTGACGCAATCAAGCCTTCTTACCACACATTGCCCTTCTTTCATTAGCCAGAGACAAAACACTGATTATAACCCTCTCCTTTGTTTGGATCAGTCACCTGCCAAGCTAGCTGTTTCCGATCCAGTGAAACTACAGCTACAAACGAGCCTGTGTTCCCCAAATGGATCTCTTTAGCAGGAGTCTTTCGATGTGTATTAATCATGTAATCCCTCCTTACTGGATGGATCTTTCCCTGTTCTTCCACTCCAGCTAAAGCCTAGGAAAAGATGTCATGACCTCAAGCTTTGCTGGCTATAATAACAGACTTGCCTGTCCATCACACAACTCCCTTTCAGAATCAACCCTTGTTCAAAGTACAGAGAAAAGAGTGAAAAAAGGAAGAAAAATAAACGAAGGGAGGGAGATAAGAGAAAAAGAAAAAAAAATGTGACTAGAATTTTATTTACACCATCATTTACTGTTCTTCATATTTTCCCTCCCTTGCAAATGATCATTGCTTCCGCTCTACTCAGGCACTGTTTCTTCACAAGCTGCCTTTTGTTCTTTAAACTTCTCACCTCTCCCTTTTTCCAAGATTTTGGCAACTCCATTCAAGCTCAACTTTTTTTAGTCCCTTCTTTTTCTTCTTGACCCATTCGTTCTTTCTTCCTTCATATATTTGTTTTGCAATTCTATCCTCGGACATTCTCTCTCTGTGACCTCTCTCTACTTCGTTTGTATTCACAGTTGGATAAAAGTAGATCTGTGTTGTAATGTAACTGAGTAAAACTTATGGAACAGTTTGCAGAGATCTGTGCAGGAACCGTTTAGCAGACCACAGGGCCTGTTAGCCAGACTTGCTGTCTACAGGGCCGATTAGTATGCATTTGAGCGGGAGAATACGTTGCATTCATTGGCTGACGCCGCCCAAAGCTGAATGTATAAATAGGGGCGGAGCCATCATTGTTAGTTCCTGTTCTGATTTCCACTAAAGAAGTGCTTGTTTAATACTACTGCCTCTTCAATGCAAAACCACGCAGGGAACAGAACATGTGTAATCCGCTAAACTTCTCATTGCTTCTTCATTTGGGCACGGTGCAGGAAACCAAAAATGGGAAACTAGCTTAGTCTCATTTCTTCCCCCCCCCTCCCCCAAATTTTGACTTTCTGAAAGAAGTTACCTGTCTCCATTCGTCTGAGCAGTTTTTGTTTTGTTTTAAGTTCTGTCGCCTTTAATTTTCCTTAGGTGCAAAGGTGCTTCTCACTATGGACTCACCAAGGAGAGAAAGAGAAGTTCGCCAGCTGGATCTGCTGATTTGAATGCTGCTTTAACAGTATCTGCCCTTGGATCTGAGTTCTCTGCTGCCGCCACAATTGCCTTAATGACAGATGAACCAGGGCTAATTAACCCTGCCTTCAATGCCAACTTTGAGGACAACTCACCAGGAACCAATCCCACCCGTCTTTATATAAGCCAGCAATCTAGAAGTAAGAGCCCCAGCGGGGAAGCATCTTGGATACATTTTGCTTAAATCGGTAGGCCAGGAAACATTTTGCACCATTTATATGCAACACGGTACATTATAAATGTGCAAAATGCAGCTGTAAGCCAAAATAAAGAAACAAATTTAAAACTAAAAAAAAAAACCAGGAGAAGAAAGTAATTATTGCATGAAGAAAAATGATTCGGGATCAAATACTTATATCCATGTAATGAAAATGACTTCTGATTTAATTAGGTTGAGAAGGTTTAAGTCTATAAATACATTATATTATTTTATATATGAAGCAGGATCCAGGAAAAGGGTAGCGGCGTTTGTGTGTGCTTTTGAGTCAATTCTGATTCCTAGCAACTTTCTGAAGCGAACCCTTATATAGAGAAGAGAATAAGAGAATTGGAAAGGATCTCGGAGATCTTTTTCTTGGCAAAATTGTCAGAAATGGTTAGCGTTTACAGAGATCCTTGCTGAATGACCAGTCATTCCATGATCATTCAGAATCACAGTGGCACTGACTTAACAATTGTTCCTTCTTAGTTGTGGCCATCACAGCTTAACCACGGTCAAGTAATCACGATCCAAGTACTGGGCAACTGGCTCACAATTACAATGGGTTGTGGTATCTTGTGGTCACATGACTACTATCTGCACCCTTCCCTGACAGCTTCCGACAAACTAAGTCAATTGCTTGTTGGGGAAGGCAGCAAGAAGTCACAAATGGCAGTTACGTGACAACAGGGCACGGCGACTGTAGGATTCATCTAAGGACAGCAACTGGGATGGCTGCAACAGCCACCCTAAGTCAATGCAGTCACCTGATGTTGTGTTTTAAGACCATCCCAATCGCCAGTGTGAAGGGAGGATTGTCTATACAATCCTTGGCTCTTTTATGACTCTTGGACTTCAACTCCCAGAATTCCTGAGCCAGCCATGCTGAGGGGAAAGGGAGAGGTTTCCAAGCTGAGTCATGCTGGCTCAGGAATTCTGGGAGTTGAAGTCCACGAGTCATAAAGCGGCCTAGGCCTAGGCCAGAGGTAGGCAACCTTGGCTCTTTTATGACTCGAGGACTTCAACTCCCAGAATTCATGAGCCAGCCAAGCTGAGTCATGCTTGGAAACCTCTCCCTTTCCCCTCAGCGTGGCTGGCTCAGGAATTCTGGGAGTTGAAGTCCACGAGTCATAAAAGAGCCAAGGACTGTATAGACAATCCTCCCTTCACACTGGCGATTGGGATGGTCTTAAAACACAACATCAGGTGACTGCACTGACTTAGGGTGGCCTTTGCACCCATCCCAGCTGAGGGGAAAGGGAGAGGTTTCCAAGCTGAGTCATGCTGGCTCAGGAATTCTGGGAGTTGAAGTCCATGAGTCATAAAAGAGCCAAGGTTGCCTACCCCAGGTCTCTACCTACTTCCTAGAGCTGAGAGGGAGTAACTGGCCCAGATAAACTCAGCTGGCTTCATGCCTAAGATGGGACTAGAACTCAGTTTCCTGGTTTCTAGTCTGGTGCCTTAACAGGTAGTCCTTGACTTACATTCATTTAGTGACCGTTCAAAGTTACAACGGCCCTGAAAATGTCTTATGACCATTTTTCACACTTACAACCGTTGCAGCATCCCCATGATCATTGTGATCAAAATTCAGACACTTGGCAAGTGACTCATTTTTATGACGGTCGCAGTATCCTGGGATCATGCGATCCCCTTTTGTGACCATCTGACAAGCAAAGCCAGTGGGAAAGCCAGGTTCACTTAACAACCATGTTACTAACTTAACAACGGCAGTGATTCATTTAACAACTGTGGCAAGAAAGGTTCATAAAACGAGGCAAAACTCACTTAAGAAATGTTGGACAGGGAAAACTCAGATTCAATTCCCTTCTCTGAGGGAATTCACTGAGTGATTTTGGGTTGGTTACACTTTCTCTTAGCCCTAATCATTTTCCAAGGCTGTTTGGAGAATAAAATGAAGGAAAAACCCCTATGAACTTTTGAAGACATGGTGGGATTTAAATATAACAATATAAGAAATAGATAAATCACTTGGCAGCCTCTCCTTTTGATAATAGTCCCTATGGGTCTTCAAAACCATATTCTAAGAGGTCACACCCTCTTCCAGTTGATTTGTTGCATATACATGGACAAATTGAAAGTTCATTCCAAATGCCACTAACAGTTGAAGTTCATTTTTTATTTGAATGTTGTTATTTCTCTGAGCTAACAACTGCCTTCCAAAATTTGGAGAAGTACAAAATGCAAACCAGATCTGTATTCTCACTTTCTTGAGCTGCACATCTGATCAGTTCCACTTTGAAATGCAGACTAAGCAGAATTCTTGAACATCCATAATACTCATATATATATTATTCAAAGAATTGTGTTGAAATTTGTGGAATTGTTATGAAGGATAAGGGGCAATTCTAATGCACTTGGAAGTATTATAACTTTCTTTCCAAGGACCTTTTCTTAATTTGATATATTTTAAATATACATTTGGTGACTTTGACTGTAGCATATATTCCCATCCTTCTATTATTGACGATGGTCAAAATAACATTCTACTATGTCATTGCAAGACATTACTTTTGGAAATTAGTGTGGAATTCATTCATTCATCCATTCATTCATTTATTCATTCATCCATTCAGTTTCCTCCATGCAGTTTTACATAGCATTCTCCTTCATTTGTATGACTATTAAGAGAGAGAGAGATACAATAGCCTAAAAGACAGGTGTGGCTTGGCAACACCCACTGAACAAGTGTGAACTTGAACCTACTTTTTGATCCAAGTCTAATACTCAAGTGTTGGAATTCATTGTTGGAATGCATTTTTATGCAACAGTAGTATTTAGCCAGTAGATGGCAGTATTTACAAGTCCGGATCTATGGTATATATACTCTATGCTCTTTTGTTTTAAGTAGAGTTTCCTGTTTCCTATTTATAGTAAAATAGTTGAGCTGTAAAGCACATGGTGATTGTACTCTTTGTTTGCTTTGTGTGGTGCTTTATAAAAACAGAATTTCTAATACGAAGCGACTATGTTACACTGACTTTCCACTGGCTAACATATACTAAGGCTCTTGTGCAATGATGGAATAAGGTTTAAGGTTTTCTTACCTCTAGGTTATCTTCATTTAGCAGCCTTTAGAATAAGTAAGATTTTTCTGGTATTCAGCCCAAGCCTAAATATTCTGTTTTCCTCTTCAGCCACAGCTTCACAGTTTGAGCGTTCTACTGTACGAAGCAGGTCTTTTAAAAAGATAAACAGAGCTCTCAATGTGCTTCGGAGGACAAAAAGTGGCAGTGCTGTGGCTAACCATGTTGAACGGGAACGAGAAAATGTTGAAAATCTGATTGCTTCACAGGCAGGTAATCATTTTTTTTCCAATTTATTTATTTAGATAGTACTGTGTGATTTCTTTTTTAGTAAATTAATAACGTCCCCCATGAATGAAGCTTAATGGCTGAAGACATATTGGATCCAGCTAGATAATTTTCTGCACAGTGGTACAGACGTTGTTGCTCTTCCCTTCCACTATTTCTTTTACTTCCCGTGCTAGCCTGGAAACCGTCATTGGAAGCTTTTAAGAAGAGACTGGACAACCATTTGTTTGAAATGATATAGAACAGTGGTTCTCAACCTTCCTAATGCCGCGACCCCCAACCATGTGGTCGTAAGTCGAGGACTACCTGTATTTCCCTGCGGGCGGGGCAGGAGGAGGCACACACGCTCTGCCTCTCCTGTGGCTGGAGCGCACGCTGGGCAGGCCGAGGGTGCACGCAGGCCGTTGCCCAGCAACCGCCTCGGCCCGGGAGCGCCACGCATGCATGGTGCCGCCCCCTGCGCCGGCCCAGGCGTAGCTGGTAAGCGGCAGCAACGGTGCAGGCCGACCACCGGCTGGGCCACCAACTGGCCCAGCCCAAGGGAGGTAAGGCACCCCCCGGGCCTCATGTGCGCCAGCAACCCTCCCTGCACCCGCCGGCCTCCCACCTCCCACCCCTGGCCCTCTTTTACTTACATTTAGTAGTTGCTCAGCAGGGAGGGGTGGAAACGTCCAGAAAGCTCGCCTTAGCTGCAGACAACTTGCAGCACCGTTTGTAGACTGGGACTTTTGGTGGGCTCAGTAGGGCAGAGACAGCCTGGACAATTCCTATTGGCTTTTGAAAGCCAATAGAATTAGACTCTATTCAAGAGAGTCTATTCTATTGGCTTTCAAAAGCCAATAGATTCTGTTGGCTTTCGAATGCCAATAGAACAGGGTCTCTTGAATAGAGTCTATTCTATTGGCTTTCAAAAGCCAATAGAATAAGAGGGAGTAGCACAGCTAAGGAAAAGGGGGAAAAAATGGTGGACTGCGTTGTTTGGCGACCCCCGTGAAATGTTCATTCGACCCCAAATGGGGTCCCGACCCACTGATATAGGGTCTCCTGGTTGGGGGGGGGGAAGGATTTGTACTGGAGGACCTCCAGATTTGTTCCAACTCTATTATTCTGTTCTGTTATTCTTTCTATGATTACATGTATCCATCACATCAAGCCCAAAGAAAGTCTGGAATGGTCTAGGATCTCCTGCCCTGGGCAGGGGGCTGGACTAGAAGATCTCCAAGGTCCCTTCCAGCTCCATTATTCTATATTCTATGTTCCATCTTTTTGATCATCCAAAATCAACTAAGGCTTTCCACCTTATTATGGCCTTTCTTTGAAAATTAAATGCTAAGTTCCTCGCTTAGTTTTAATTTCTTCAAAGCAATTTTGTAATCAATAGGAATTTTACAAAATAAAAGTAAAACAATTCACTGAAAAATTTCAGAAATAATTTTCCTATGCGCACTGAACATTTAGTGAATTTATGCCCACACTCAATCTTTAGTTGCATGTGTGCAAAGCAGGATGTGTGGTCTTGATTTACAGCCCAAGGTCTATCAGAACTAATACTGAGTTTATGGGCAACTTGCACATATGCTAAGAAATTGGGCGAACTAGCTGGACCACAAAGTGATTCAAAGGATCCACACAGTTTGAACGTTCAGCTCTTCAAGTGAATGATACATGTTGCCCATCTGCTCTGAAGAATCAATGGCAGATCAAAACTGAGCCCCATTATAGCTATGCACAATTGATGGTTTTACAGAGAGAACTCCTGTTGAGCTAGACTTTAAAGAGAATAATACTTCAGTAAGGTCCAAATGCCTTTTGGCTGTCAGCTGTTATCATCTACTTTCTGGAGTCATCTGCATCCATTATGGTTGGTATTCATTTAATCTTGTCAAGGTTCAGGAGTAGGCTGTTTCTAAAATTATATTTCCTATTTCATGTTTTCACGGAGGTCAGCTGCAGTTCAAATGTTTAACTGCAAGTATTAATTTAATTTTCCTTTTGGTAGCTGTTGACCTTGTTCCAATTTATGTGTAGGCATACGTTATCTGACACTATACACTATGCATGTATGCCAAGAGTAAAAATCCAGATTCATCCTTTTTATCCGAGGTCTAGGTAGAAAGGCGAAACTACCAAGAAACAAAGCAGTCCAAAATTTCTAAGCCAAGTCCCCATGTCAAACCAGCTACACTGAAGACTATTGTTTATTTATAAAGGTAGTCCTGTTCAGTTGCCATCTATTCATATTGAGCGCAATTGGAAACAAGCAAAGTAGACATACTTTTTCAATGGTGAAAAAAGTAAAGTTCTACGTTTAGGCAAGAAAAACCAAATGCACAGGTACAGTATAGGGGGTACCTTGCTCAATAGTAGTAACTGTGAAAGGGATCTCGGAGTCCTAATGGACAATCATTTAGATATAAGCCAGCCGTGTGCTGCAGCTGCCAAAAATGCCAACACAGTATTAGGTTGCATTAACAGAGGGATAGAATCAAGATCCAGTGAAGTGTTAATACCACTTTATAATGGCTTGGTAAGGCCACACTTGGAATACTGCATCCAGTTTTGGTCACCACGATGTTAAAAAGATGCTGAGACTCTAGAAAGAGTGCAGAGAAGAGCAACAAAGATGGGTACAATTTGTCTGAAATGGTATAAGGTTTCCTGCCTGAGCAGGGGGTGGACAAGATGACCTACAAGGTCCCTTCCAACATCATCATCATCATCATCATCATCATGGACTTCAACTTCCCAGGCACGCTGGCTGAGGAATTCTGGGAGTTGAAGTCCTCAAATCATAAAACGGCCAAGTTTGAAGACCCCCTGCTTTAAA
Organism: Crotalus tigris; assembly: GCF_016545835.1. Lineage (NCBI taxonomy): Eukaryota > Metazoa > Chordata > Lepidosauria > Squamata > Viperidae > Crotalus > Crotalus tigris. Next base: position 1,356,872 of record NW_024097562.1, read on the forward strand.
GTTTTGAGGAGGGAACGAGAGTGAAAATGTTAATCTCAGCACTTTTCTCTTAAAAAAAAATTACTCTGGATCAAACTGATCCATTCTTCTTCCTATTCCCCTGATTCATTTTTGCGCTTTTCAAAATGAAGACATGAACAAGACAATGGCGGTAGAGGTTCTCCATGGCTTCAAACAAGCACAAAATATAAGCAGTTATGCTGTTCATTTTTGAGGAAGAAGGTGCATGCCATCAATCCTTCCCAAAAGACCATTTTGAAGTAGGATGCCCTGCCTTGTTATGGACTGTAACCACCATGAGATCTTTCGGATAGTAATTAGGTGATGAATATTTCAAACCCACAAATCACTGATAATTTCCTGGGGAAGATAGTCTAAATCAGCGGTTCTCAACCTGTGGGTCGCGATCCCATTTGGGGTCGAACGACCATTTAACGGGGTCGCCAAACAATGCAGTCCGCCATTTTTCCCCCCTTTTTCTTAGCTGTGCTACTCCCTCTTATTCTATTGGCTTTTGAAAGCCAATAGAATAGACTCTATTCAAGAGTCTCTATTCTACTGGCGTTCGAAAGCCAATAGAATCTATTGGCTTTCAAAAGCCAATAGAATAGACTCTCTTGAATAGAGTCTATTCTATTGGCTTTCAAAAGCCAATAGGAATTGTCCAGGCTGTCTCTGCCTTGCTGAGCCCGCCAAAAGTCCCAGTCTGCAAACGGTGCTGCAAGTTGTCTGCAGCGAAGGCGAGCTGTCTGGACGTTTCCACCCCTCCCTGCTGAGCAACTACTAAATGTAAGTAAAAGAGGGCCAGGGGTGGGAGGTGGGAGGCGGGAGGCCGGCGGGCGCAGGGAGGGTTGCTGGCGCGCGTGGGGCCCGGGGGGTGCCTTACCTCCCTTGGGCTGGGCCAGCTGGTGGCCCAGCCGGTGGTCGCCCTGCGCCCTCGCTGCCGTGTGCCATGGCCGCCCAGGAGTGCCTGGGCCTGCCTGCCGCCGCACCGAACATGCGGTGGCCAAGGTAAGGCTAGCGGGGCAGCGGCGGGGGCAGAGAGGGTTGCTGGCGCGCATGGGGCCCAGCGGGTGGCTTACCTCCCTTGGGCTGGGCCAGCTGGTGGCCCAGCCAGTGGTCGGCCTGCGCCGTCACTGCTGCTTGCTAGCTACGCCTCGGCCGGCGCAGGGGGCGGCACCATGCATGCACGGTGCTCCCAGGCCGAGGCGGTTGCTGGGCGACGGCCTGCATGCACCCTTGGCCTGCCCAGCGTGCGCTCCAGCTGCAGGAGAGGAGATGGAGCGTGCACGCCTCCTCCTGCCCCGCCCACAGGGAAATACAGGTAGTCCTCAACTTACGACCACATGGTTGGGGGTCGCGGCATTAGGAAGGTTGAGAACCACTGGTCTAAATCCACTAAGAAGGACAGACTAAACTGAGAATATCCCAGTGAAAAGAAGAATGACTTGAGGATGAGCACTGCAGTAATTCTTTGTCACCATTTTTTTCTATAAATGGCCTTCTAGAATCACAGAGACATCGCATTTATTTCATTGGAGCTGTACAATTTCTTTTCTTTTTTTAAACAGGTGGTAAGAATATGTAAATGAGTGTGAACCAAAAAGGATGATTGAAAAAAAAAAGAATCAAAAGTAGAACATGATGGTTTATTCTAGATCAGGCGTAGGCAACCTTGGCTCTTTTATGACTTGTGGACTTCAACTCCCAGAATTCCTGGGCCAGCATGGCTCAGCATGGAGACTTCTCCCTTTCTCCTCAGCATAGCTGGCTGAGGAATTCTGGGAGTTGAAGTCCATGAGTCATAAAAGAACCAAGGTTGCCTACCCCTGCTTTAGGCAAACATAGTAATAAAATTTTCTTGCAGCAATAAATGTATGATGGAAAATGTCAATGCCATGGTTAATTTAGTACAATCTCATATGTGAGGGCATATTTTACACTTTGGCTATTTTTTTTCCCTCATTGCCCACCCTTCATAATACCTCAGGTTCAAGAAAAATCAGAAAAAAGCAAGGTTAATCCTGATCTATAAGCAAGATGGCAAACCCACTCTTCTGATTTTGTAGTAATCTGTCTTCAAGTAAGGATTTGAAGAGATGGTGGGGGATACAAAAATCTAAGTAAATTATTACTTGGAATTTTTCAAGGTGCTGGTAGATTTCAAAAGATTTGTATTTCAAAAGATTTGCGAAATATAATTAAGGAAAAAAAAGAAAATTCAAAACTACATCTGAAAAAAAAAATTCTGCTACTCTGATGAATTTCATGACTAGGTCAGCCAGTTTGGTTTAATGATAAAGGCACCAGACTAGAAAGCAGGAGATTGTGAGTTCAAATCTTGCCTTAGCCATGCAAGTTGGCTGAGTGACTTTAGGCCAGTCTCTCTCTCTCTCTCTCTCTCTCTCTCTCTCTCTCTCTCTCTCTCCCTCCCTCCCTCCCTCCCTCCCTCCCTCCCTCCCTCCCTCTCTCTCTCTCTCTCTCTCAGCCTAACCCACCTCACAGGGTTGTCGTTATGGAGAAAATAGGAGACGGAAGGTGCGTTGGATATGTTCACCACCTTCAGTTATTTGTAAAAAACAATAAGGGTGGGATGCAAACAGAATAAACAAGTGCATAGAGAGGCTGTGTTTGTGTGAATCAGAAGTAATTTTTTCCGAATCGTGTTTGTAAAAACCCTGGCATTTTCTTGGCATTGTTGACAGACTCAGCCATCTCATATCCCTCCTGAAAAAAAAATGAACATTTGCAGAAAAAGTATCAAGTAAGATTAGAAACAGCAAAGGAGAAAAACTTACCTCTATCTAAGGTGGCATTTGCAATTTATCCCCACATAAACAGTGGAAGTTTAAGGAGGCGATGGAAAATTTGCAACAGCCAGGAGGATCTTTCCTTTGCTGGAAAAAGCAGTAATGATAATGATAATGATGATAAAGTTGGAAGGGACCTTGGAGGTCATCTAGTCCAACCCCCTGCTCAGGCAGGAAACCCTGTACCATTTCGGACAAATGGCTGTCCAGTCTCTTCTTAAAAACTTCCAGTGTTGGAGCATTCACCGCTTCTGGAGGCAGGTTGTTCCACTGGTTAATTGTTCTAACTGTCCGGAAGTTTCTCCTTAGTTCTAGGTTGCTTCTCTCTTTGGTTAGCTTCCATCCGTTGCTCCTTGTCCTGCCTTCAGGAAAATAGCTTGACTCCCTCTTCTTTGTGGCAGCCCCTGAGATATTGGAACACTGCTATCATGTCCCCCCTCGTCCTTCTCGTCTACCAGATTCTATGAATAGAATCTTGGGCTTAAGACTGATTCTGGCACTGATTAGCAAACCCTTGTTGGTCACGATAGCGTCGTTTCATAGCCAAATGTCAGAATGGCTGCACTGAAATTAATGAGTGGTTTTGAGTTTGATCATGAAAAGCGTTATTCGTGTAAGAGCTGAATCATACATGCAACTTCTTGAAGCTCCCACCACGATCTCCATTTTCATCAGATGCACTACTAATGCTTTTCCTACCCTGAGTAGTGAAAACTAGGGAGAATTATTTATTTTATGTAATGTATGATGTGTTTATTGTATAGCACCAGGGACTGGTTCCGTGGAGAGAAGTGGGGAACTGTATTATGGGGTCGCGGCATTAGAAAGGTTGAGAACCACTGAATTAGACTCTATTCAAGAGAGTCTCTTCTATTGGCTTTCAAAAGCCAATAGAATAAAAGGGAGAAGCACAGCTAAGGAAAAGGGGGAAAAAAATGGCGGACTGCGTTGTTTGGCGACCCCCGTGAAATGGTCGTTCGACCCCAAATGGGGTCCCGACCCACAGGTTGAGAACCACTGGCTTACAGCCATTCATTTAGTGACTGTTTGGAGTTACAACAGCACTGAAAAAAGTGACTTACAACCGTTTTTCACACTTATGACCGCATCCCCATGGTCACATGATCAAAATTCAGAAACTCGGCAAACTGACTCACATTTATGATGGTTGCAGTGTGTCGTGTGATCCCCTTTGTGCCCTTCTGAAAAGCAAAGCCAATGGGCAGATTCGCTTAAGAACTCCTTAACTTACTAACTTAATAACTACAAGGAGTCACTTAGCAATTGCGGCAAGACAGGTCGTTAAATGGAGCAAACTCTCGCTTGGAACAGAAATTTTAGGCTCAATTGTGGTCATACGTTGACCTGTGCACCTTTTAGTAAGTACCAGATCTCTTGAGATCTAACTCTAAACAACTGTGGAAGAGCGTCATGTTTTGTGTTCTTGCGTTTAAAACAAAAAGAACAAAAGAACAAAAGGCATTCATTTCAAACCCAACCCTTTTCTGCATTTGTTTCAGCCTTTCCAAGGCTATATCATCTCATTCCAGATGGGGAAGTTACCAGTATTAAGATCAACCGCCGCCATCCCCACGAAGGCCTGGCCATCAGAGTAGTGGGTGGCAGCGAAACGCCTTTGATTCACATAATCATCCAACACATCTATCGAGACGGCATCATTTTCAAAGATGGAAGGCTACTGCCAGGAGATATGATCCTGAAGGTAAAGGTTCAAGGAAGCGGGCGGGGAATAAAGAGGCTGGAAGAATTGTAGGCCCAGCTTTCAAGAAGGGCTTCTAGTCTGAGGTCTGGTGTTGTGATTCCGTGCCAGACTGTGCTCCCAACAGCTGAGTATGAGGAATCTGAGGAGGAGGTGGAGGAGGCATTTGAAGGGCCATTGGGGGCAGAGAGAGGCTCTGATGAATTACAAGACTCACGGTTTGATGCAGAGCCTGGGCCTTCCAGTCATGTTCCTGATGAAGCTCAGCTGTGTGAGGAGAATGAGTCAGACTCGGAGGACTCACACCTGATGGACATGCTAATTGATGCACGCACATGTTGTCAATTAGTGAGAGTAAATCAGCAGCAGTCAATATGGTAACTCCAGGGTAAAAGGAGAAGGCACTGAGAGGCAACGCCTTGGGACTGTTGTATAAAAAGAGGAGGTGTGGGCAGTGCTGGTTGCTGAAGGCAACCGTTTGCAAAGTACTTCTTTGGATCCTGGTCTGTTCGTCTTGCTTGTGACTACTCTTCTGTTTGCATCGTGTTTCCTGTGGACTATTTCCTTCATTTGGATTGAGTTTTGCTGTTTGTGTTTTGGACTATTTGGCAAGTTTGTCACCCATATTAAAAGGGGTTTGTTTTGTTTTAAAGTCTCCAGCCTATTTTATCAACAGGGGTTTGGTCCTTGTGCCGTTAACAAGGTCGGCTATAGGCTGGGATAGAACATCTGGCTTGGAAAACAAGCACACAAAGGTTGGGGACCACTAATGTAGACCACTTTGCAGTAATCCAATCTGGAGGGAACCGAGGCAGGAGTAACAATAAGCAATTCCTGTTTCAAAAATCATCGAGGCAGTATACAGGTAATCCTTGACTTACAACAGGTCATTAACGGACTGTTCCAAGTTACAACAGCTCTGAAAAAAGTAACTTATGACCACTTTTCCACCGTTCCTATTCTGACTCTGAGTTAAAAATGCCTTCTTTTAAATCAAGTCAGATAGATAACTCAATAGAAATGATTTCATAACAAAAAATATATTTCAATCAGAACGATTACTTGCATTCATGCTGTGGTTGTTACTTCTGGAAAATACATCTCTTGTCCATTCCCATAGGTAAAAGAATGATGCTCTCTTCCATACCATCTTTATAACGGCGCAGGCTCATCGGGTGACATCTGATGGCCCATGCTTCTTTCAGACAAAGACATTCCCATCTGGATTGTGTCCAGGAAGTCTCCCAATGCCCTTTAGAGACTCCTCCCACTGACCCATTAACTGCCAGATATTCTAACATACTGATCCATACTCTCTAGTTAGGGTTACATAGAGCTATACGAGGTTACATAGAGCTATACGGTTCAGAATAGTTACGACTTTTGCAGCATCGCCACGATCATGTGATCAAAATTCAGACGCTTGGCAACGGGTTCATCCTTATGACCATTGTTGTGCCCCAAGGTCACCTGATCCCCTTTTGCAATCTTCTGACAAGCAAAGTCAATGGGGGAAACCAGATTCACTTAACCACCAGGTTACTGACTTATCAACCGCAATGATTCACTTAACCATTGTGTCAGGGAAAGTCGTAAAATGGGGTAAAACTCAATTAAGAAATGTCTCACAGCAGAAATTTTGGATTCAATTGTGGCTGTAAGTCAAGGACTACCTGTACAGAAGAACAAACCCATTCTCTGGCACTGCAGCATGAACACATTTCTTTAGGATTAGGGCAGGAGTGTCAAACTCAATTTCATTGAGGGCCGCATCAGCATCGTGGTTGTCCTCGGGGGGCCGGGTAGGTGTGGTCGGGGTGGGCGTGGCGTACTGGGTGGGCATGGCTGGAGTGGGTGTGGCCTACTGGGTGGGCATGGCCAGCTCTACATCGTTCGCGTCAAGGGTGCCTGTGGGGGCCTGGCAGGAGTGCGACAGTTCTGAGGGTCTCTGGCAGAAGGGGGTGGGACCAGGGCAAGCGCCAAGGCATGGTCCACTGGAAGACCCTGCCGAAACCCCTCCCACGGAACCCATCAAGCCGAATATGTGAAGTAGGCAAGGGCCATTTGCTGGCCACTTCCAGGCGATGGTGCATTTCTTCATTCCTCATAAAGGGTGACACCTCCCCAGCATGCATCCAGGGCAGGGACTGATGCGGCAGGGGCTGGTTCCTCGTTAGTTCCAGATGGCCTTGTGGAGCTACGACTGAATGCGTTTCAGCATAGAGGGCCACCACAAAATTGTACATTGGCTCCTGGCCAGCCTGGGCCGGGGCCAAGGCAGCGGGGGCCATTCCCTCACTGTTTCCAGGATGGCTTCGCGGACCACATGAAAGCACATCGCGGGCTGCATCCGGCCCCCGGGCCTTGTGTTTGACATGTCTGGATTAGGGGACTTAGAAATACTCCATCTACCTCTATCTCCAACATTATTGCTGAAACTTCTTTACATCTTTTTTGTTTTGTTTTGTTTTATTGCCGAGTAGAATAACTGTAGTTGTTGGGAGAAAATTATCTTTTGACTGAACCTTCTCAGAGAGTTAATTGCTATACCGTGAAACTGTATCGCTAGATCTTTTATTTATTTTTCTTAATAGGGTTGGAAGTACACTCAGAGGTAGGGGGAAATATCCTAGCAAAATATACGAAAACAGCTTAAACAAATCATGGGTATGAAATGTTTGGATTGGGAGCCATTTCAACAGTACGTGACTTCCCGAACATTTAAACCCAAGACCTTCTGCAAGGTAACTCCCACTCACTCAAGTATCAGTTTAATTAGAAGTCCTGTCTGGAAAAAGATTTTTTCTATGTTGAAAGCAATACATGAAACCGTTCTCTTAGCTTGTGATAAAATAAGACCTAAAATAAAAGATCAAGATGCCGGCTTAGATGCACAGAGCCAAATTTTGACACAACCAAAGAACCAACAATGCAGAAGATAACATAAGAAGCAGGACAACCAAATATTAAGGCAGAGAACTCAACTTGACCAGCAAATACAATTGATGGAAAATCCAGAAAAGGAAGTGATAACGTTGAAAATGGAAATGACTTTTTATATAAATCAGAAGAAATGTGAGAAAGGAGTCCTGTCTGGAAACCAAGAGAAGAACTCAGAGTGCCTTTTATTTAAATTTAGAAGACTGGTAAGCAGTTCCCACTGTAATCCAAGTAACATTGAGTGATTACATATGGATAGATATAGATTCTAAAGAAGAAATTGGACAGAAAACAGTCTTCCTGCAGACTGGCAGAGTAGGATAAGCGAGGAGCTGAGTTGTCAAAGTCTGGAATATATTACCTGATTGACTTGTTTCAGTCGGTAACTTTCACAGTTTTAATTCTAACTTAACCTCTGTGGACCTCACCCCATATTTAAGAGGTCCCTAAAGAAGCATGCATAAGGCACTAAGGTGCCTATCCCTGTCCCTTTTTAATTTTTCTCCTTCGAGTTTGTAATTTTCCATTGACGAGTAAACAAATAAAATAAAGAATAGCCATCGTAATCAGCAAGACAGGAAGAAAGTTGTGAGGGATGGGTGTTTAAGAGAAGGTGCCTTGTATGAGGCAGACCTGATCTGTGATGGAAGCTGTCACTGCAATAAGAAATCATCTAAGTCAGGGGTCTTCAAACTTGGCCCTTTTATGACTTGTGGACTTCAACTCCCAGAATTCCTCAGCCAGGCACGTGTGCCTGGCTGAGGAATTCTGGGAGTTGAAGTCCACAAGTCATAAAAGGGCCAAGTTTGAAGACCCCTGATCTAAGTATTCAACATGGTTGGATGTAATTTAGCCTCATTTTAGATATGGCTGACCTACAGTTCTGTCTTCCAGGTCAATGGCATAGATATCAGAAGTGTGCCTCACAGCTATGCCTTGCTCGTCCTGAGACAACCTTGTCAAGTTCTCCGTCTCACGGTGCTCAGAGAGCAAAGGTACCATTGTGGGAATTCTGGACTTTTCCCTGATGTTCCTTGCCACAGGGATGAGAATTTGCACGTTATTCTGAACAAAAGCAGCCCAGACCAACAGCTGGGCATCAAGTTGATCCGTAAGGCCAACGAAGATGGCGTCTTCGTGTTCAACCTGCTGGAAGGAGGCCTTGCTGCCCATGACAGGGAACTTCAAGAGAACGATAGGGTTTTAGCCATTAACGGGCATGACTTACAGCACGGAAGTCCAGAAACCGCAGCTCAGTTGATACAGGTAGGTCTGAAAGAGCTTCCTCAGGACAGATCTGGGAAACGGGATTAACGTTTGCTTGAGGCAAAGACCGCAAACTGCCGTGTTTGCAGAGAAAAGGGGAAAATCCACCGTGTTTTTATCGTTGCCATAACTTTATATTTGTTTTCTGAATATAAACTTTATATTTATATATCCAGACAGCATTTTTTCTTAAATCGGTTTAAAATGGGCACCGCCATTTTGTGAATGTGTAAACTGAAAATTCGGTTATGCAACCAGTTAACTAGGGGGGCTTCTCTCTGTATCTCAATATGCAGGCTAGCAAGAGGCAGGTTCACTTCAGCATTTCCAGGCAAACCAGGCGACAGACCCCGGATATTTTACAGGAAACTGGCTGGGATTGCCATGGTAGCCCTCTACCCTTCCTTGTTGACAAGGTGAGGCCTGCCCTCCTCCTCCCCTCCCCCTCCCCCTCCTTATTTATAGAGTACAGAGAAGAGCAACAAAGATGATTAGGGGACTGGAGGCTAAAACATATAAGGAACGGTTGGTAGAATTGGGTATGTCTAGTCTAACGAAGAGAAGGACAAGGGGGGACATGATAGCAGTATTCCAATATCTCAGGGGCTGCCATAAAGAAGAGGGAATTAAGCTCTTTTCCAAAGCAACTGAAGGCAGGACAAGAAGCAACGGGTGGAAACTAATCAAGGACAGAAGCAACCTAGAACTAAGGAGAAACTTCCTGACAGTGAGAACAATTAATCAGTGGAACAGCTTGCCTCCAGAAGCAGTAAATGCTCCAACACTGGAAGTTTTTAAGAAGAGACTGGACAGCCATTTGTCCGAAATGGTGTAGGGTTTCCTGCCCGAGCAGGGGGTTGGACTAGATGACCTCCAAGGTCCCTTCCAACTTTACTACTATTATTATTATTATATATTAATGTCCCTTAGTATCACCTCTGGACAGCATTGTCCAAAAGAACGCCTTTTAGATTTGCCGTTGTCTATATACTTTGAGGAAGCACTGCCCATTTCTGAATGAGGAGAAAGCAGAATTGGAGAAAAGGAAAAATCATAGCAAATTGTTCTGTATGTGTGTGTGTATCCTGCAGGGCTCTGTGCCTTCCAACAAATCACAATCCATGTTAATGATTTTAAAAGTAAGACGCTAACCTGCTTTTCCTTCACATGGAACCAAATAGGAAGGGAAGACTTCATAGTGGCTTTAGAAATTCCTGCAATCTGGCAGAAGGTGAACAGAACTATAACCCTAAATCTTAATTTAAGTTTAATGATAATCAAGAGAGGGATGTTGGAGGGTTCAGTTTCCCCCCCCCATTTTTATAGCATCTAAAGCAGACATGTCAAACTCACGACGTCACGTGACGTCGCGCGACGTATTGGGACTGTTTTGCCATTGCTGGCAATGGGGTGGGCGCAGCTTCCACGTGACACGTCTGACCCACGGGCCGGCACTTTGACATCCCTGATAAACGATGCCCTCTATCAACAGGAAGCATGAAAGACTCAAATTCCTTAATATCCCTGTTAACACTCCCTTTTTGGGGTTCTAAATTATAATTCCCGTTAAAAGACAGCAGAGTTGGATCTTATACTACAATTCCCAGTGCTAAATTCATTCTGGTATCTTAAGTGTGACAAATAGGAATGAGGTTGCAATAGTAACCCAATTTATGCAGGCGTTCTTTGGTCTCTTCCCACTTTCCCTTTCAACAATAGAACATTGACACCTGCTGTTATCTTTTCTTAACATCAAATTGCTTTAAAACAAGATGTGGCATTACAACTCTTAGACAAACTTTAACTCTAATTTTAGAGTTAGATTCTCTTAGAGTCTCTCTCTCTCTCTCCATTCATCCATCCATCCATCCATCTTGCTGATGGTTCAATATTTCCAGAACCAGTTAATAACTTAAAAACATGATGTCATGGTTCCGACAGATGATACTCTTCAAAGAACTTCAAGGCATTGTTTACCTTAAAGAATCTTTATTCAGGTAGCATGGCATGGCACATATCTGGTCGAAGCCAAAATCTGAATTCCCCTCCCCTAAACACATAGTATCAAAGCACAATTCCCTCCTCCAATTAACAGTCATAAATCATATTCTCCAATTAGTCTGAAATACAGACCTTCCCTCCAGTTCTTGTAACCCGCCATTTCTTATCGTCTCTTATTTCCAACAACCTTGAAGAATACTCTACTGCGATGTTGTTACGTCTAATTAATCCCCATACACATTCTTCCCCTCCCCCCAGCATCATCTAATTCTAACTCTAAAAGTAACATACAAGTTAAAGAGAAAATGGCTGCATTTTCATATATTGTCAAGGCAAAAACATCTGATGTTAGCAGCATTGACACATAAAGCCCAATCCACATATTAAAAAGCTGCAGAAAATGTCATCAACCCAAGATTTTAAATAATCAGTATATCAGAGGCCTGGACAAATAAAATGATGACATCAGACATCAACTATTTTTAGTGCTTTATTTCAAACTGCTTGGACAGAGACACAATAGGATATTGTACCGTGACAGGTTGATGTATCTATTTTCTACCTTCCTACAGGAAGTAGCACCGCAGGGGCCAAGATGAAAAAAATTAAGATGGTAGCCGTACTCATATAATCAAAGCCCACTGCATTTGTGTGTTTATTTCTGTGCCTCTCTGTGTGTATTGCATGAAAAGGGGGCAGGGTTTCGACCACATAGCCATGGGAGTCAAATTGACTTTTCTGATTGCCTCATCACACCAGTCTGCTTCTTTCTTTAAAAAAAAAAGAATACTTTAAAGACAATATACAGTATAAACAAATACAAGGCAGAATACAGACAAATAAACCAGAGGTTGAAACATGTCATAGAACAGGGGTCTTCAAACTTGGCCCTTTTATGACTTGTGGACTTCAACTCCCAGAATTCCTTAGCCAGCGTGCCTGGCTGAGGAATTCTGGGAGTTGAAGTCCACAAGTCATAAAAGGGCCAAGTTTGAAGACCCCTGATTTAAGTGATTCTTTTATTTTCATTACACTATTGCAAGAGCAAAATCTCTGTGCCGTCCTTTTAAAATTGCTTGAGTGTGAGTTCTTTTGATGAGGCTTATTTCATTGTTGTTATGTAATAGATGTTATCCCAATTTTATAGAGTTTTGGAGAGACTTTAATGTCCAAGTCAAACTGCCGTCCTATATACTTAGGCCTTGGTCTGATGGATTTGACACCTGTGTGACAGGACGCATAAAGTAATTGATTGCACAATCATCCAGGTTATTATATAGGCCATTATCATGCTTAAATATTTCCACTTTGTAAGATAATTGGATTTAAATGTCCTCATCTCCCCCCCCCCTTTTCTTACTTTGAGATTAGAAAATTCTAGAAAACAGATGTAAATATGGGACCAATATTGCTTTCAGGTTTCTAATATCAAGTGCCAAGAATAAGTTTCAGCCTTCAACATCATTTGTTATTATAAAGTGGTTCAGCCGTCCCTTTTGGCGATGAAAACCCATGACATCCTGCCTCAATGAGGAAAGACTCTGGCTCTGAAGCCAGTGACAATTGTAAACATTGACTTCTCCAGCGCCAAAGATCAGAGAAGCTGTGAGGCACTTGAGTGATTGTATTTCCAGATTTCATTAACTCCCATTTGGACTGAATTGTGCAATGTCCTAAAGCAATCAAACCTTTCTACAACCGTGCATGAGACAAGATGCCAACTGAAGGGAATCTTAAAAATCTCTGGCTGAGGAATTCTGGGAGTTGAAGTCCACAAGTCATAAAAGGGCCAAGTTTGAAGACCCCTGATGTAAAGGTTCAAAGACAAAGTGCTGAGGAACACAAAATTCCTGTAGTTGACAGAATAGCTTCAGATAATTAAAACTCTATATTGTCCCCCAGACAGCCATCAGCATGTTAAACTAAATTGCTGCCAATATTTAGCTTAGAATGAATATTAAAAAGGAGGCGATCTATTGGAATCTCCCTATCACTGGAGCCCCCACTGTAATGCTATAATTGGTTATTTTAAAACTATCACTGCTGAGAACAGTTCCTTGTAAATAATAATAATAATAAATAATAATAATAGAAAGTCATAGAAAATGATAAAATTAAACTGCTCTGGGACTTCAGAATTCAAACAGACAAGCACCTGCAACATAACACCCCAGACTTAACAATTGTCGATAAGAAAGACAAAAAAGTCTGGATAGTGGACGTGGCAGTGCCTGGAGACAGCAGAATAGAAGAGAAAGAACTGGAGAAGATAACAAAATACAAAGACCTACAAATAGAAATAGAAAGACTGTGGCAAAAGCAAGCAAGGGTAGTACCAATAGTCATAGGCTCCTTGGGTGCAATCCCAAAACAACTGGAGCACCACTTGAACACCATTGGCATTGACAAATTCGCTATTAGTCAATTGCAAAAGGCGGCCTTATTAGGAACTGCTTCCATCCTGCGACGATATCTGTAATACCATCAAACATCCACATCTGCCTATCCCAGGTCCTGGGTAAGGACTCGATAGGTAGACAAAATGCCAAATCCAGTCTGAACATCTGGCTGACTGTGCGATGATCCATAATAATAAAGTTGGAAGGGACCTTGGAGGTCATCTAGTCCAACCCCCTGCTCAGCCAGGAAACCCTATACCATTTCAGACAAATGGCTGTCCAGTCTCTTCTTAACGACTTCCAGTGTTGGAGCATTCACCGCTTCTGGAGGCAGGTTGTTTCACTGGTTAATTGTTCTAACTGTCAGGAAGTTTCTCCTTAGTTCCAGGTTGCTTCTCTCCTTGATTAGTTTCCATCCGTTGCTTCTTGTCCTGCCTTCAGACGCTTTGGAGAACAGCTTGACTCCCTGTTCTTTGGGGCAGCCCCTGAGATATTGGAACACTGCTATCATGTCTCCCCTCGTCCTTCTCTTCATTAAACTAGACATATCCAATTCCAGCAGCTTTTCCTTATATGTTTTAGCCTCCAGTCCCCTAATCATCTTTGTTGCTCTTCTCTGTACTCTTTCTAGAGTCTCAGCATCTTTTTTAAATCGTGGTGACCAAAACTGAATGCAGTGTTCCAAACGGCCTTGGTTATCAGTAATAAGACTAAGTACAGAATAAATTTCAATTTCTTCCACTTTCCCCCACTATAACTAAAATCAAAGTTATTTTACATCTAAAAGGAAACAAGGAAACCTGTTCACCAGCATCCCTTTTGAGCCTTTAAGATTGCAACCTAAATGAGAAGTTCTTTTGACACAGCTTTTAAGAGAAACTTATAAAAGGTTTTTGCTCATGAGCTAAGGAGAAACCACTTATATCTTCCTTCTCCTAACAAACGATGTTGGTGACAGCGATTCAGTGTTGAAGAGATCAACCTCATCTTTTTTGTGGAAGAGTTTTTAAGAACAGCCTATTTTAGTGAGACAGAGGAAATTAGAATTTGCAAGCTTAGGTTCAAAGTCGAAAGTTCGCTGACTTGCAAAAAAAGACATTTCCTTTCAAATCAGCCACACTTGCCAGCGAGAAAAATCACAAAAATAGAAATGAAGTCAGCTGGGTTATTTTATGGCTAAGGAGGTGAAGAGATGGTTTCCTGACTTATAAAAAGGACACAGAATGCTTCCCCAACAAGGAGTATCTGCAGGGTGTGGTGAAAAATGCCAGGATGGTCAGTCACAATAATGTAATCAAAGCTCTGGAGGGGTTTTATGTGTAATTTGCACAGAACGGGTATGCCTGTGATTGCCCCGATGCAATCACCATCTTGACATTTTTGATCACATCTTGCAGACACTCCTGTTCCACAAGGATTTGGGTTATAGAAGCATCCTGCCAACAAAAATACCTATAGTCAGGGCCATGGTTTTCCCAGTTGCAATGTATGGCTGTGAAAGTTGGACCATAAGAAAGGCTGAGCACCAAAGAATGGAGGCCTTTGAACTATGGTGCTGGAGAAGACTCCTGTGAGTCCTCTGGACTGCAAGGCGATCAAGCCAGTCAGTCCTAGAGGAGATCAACCCTGACTGCTCTTTAGAAGGCCAGATCCTGAAGTTGAAACTCAAGTACTTTGGCCACCTAATGAGAAGGAAGGACTCCCTGGAGAAGGGCCTAATGCTGGGAAAGATGGAGGGCAATAGAAGAAGGGGACAACAGAGAATGAGGTGGCTGAATGGAGTCACTGAGCTTAAATGGACTCCAGAAGATGGTAGAGGACAGGAAGGCCTGGAAGAATGTTGTCCATGGGGTCGCGATGGGTCGGACACGACTTCGCAACTAACAAGAACAATAGAAGCCAAGAGGATTCAGGCTTTTCACTGCTAAAAGCTAAATTTCTGAAACTCTAGAATTTTTTTGTAATTTTACCTCTGCAAAATGGTATTTGGAATCTTTAGAAAAATATCCAATATATTTTGGCAGTTACAGAGATCCTAGCTTCATGAAACTTTCTGAAGGGGTCTGTTGATTTTATCAATACACACACATGCGTACACATACGCACACAGAGAGAGCGAGAGAGCGAGAGAGACACAGAAAGAGACAGAGACAGAGAAAGAGAGACAGACAGTAAAACAGAGACAGAGAGAAAGAGAGAGACAGAGACAGACAGAGAAAGAGTGAGAGAGAGAGAGATCTTCCCATGTGCTACTCATTCGAAATAAATATTCTTCATATGCTCTTCACATGTGCATTACTAAATGGCTGTGAAGCAATTATGTCAAGCCATCGTATTTGTCAGCCTTAGTCTTAGCCATTATTCTACTGCAAATCATCTTTAATAATAAAAAAAATCACACTGGATTAATCAACATGTTCTATGGCCCAGTGTGTGAGAGAGTATTTTTTGGTATAGGGTTCCAAAGTTCCGTTTCATAATTTCTGTTTCTGTATTATGTGTTGTGAAACTCTTGTCATCATCTTTTCCACAACTATACAGCAGGAACAGTGAAGGAAAGTCAGTTAAGAAGGTGTACAATGGAACAACGAATGAATGAGTGATAAACCGGCCCTAATTAATCTGAGAGAAGTCCTTGGCCCAGCGACTGTATTTATGTTGGCTTTTTTGTCCTTTGCAGAGTGTCCTTCATGCTGTTACCTGTCATGAAAAAGTGGTGATTGTCCGAAAAGATAATGCAGAGTCCCTTGGAATGACGGTGTCAGGAGGTTGTTCACCTTCGCACAGGGAATGGAATCTACCTATTTATGTCTTAAGTGTGGAACTGGGTGGAGTCATCAGCAGAGATGGACGGATAAAAACAGGTGATAGCATTAGAGTGTATTTTGAGATGGGAATCCATCTAGCTCAGCTCAAAGAAATTTCGTGTTTCAGCCTTCTTTATGCACTTTTTAAAATGTATTCAGCTGGAACAGCTTTTATGTGGTCTTCTGCTGTCATTACTGTTGAATCTTGGGGAGGTTAAATTAGACCACATTGGATCACTGGAATACAGAATATTAAAATAACAGGGTTGCAAGGGACCTTGGGGTTTTTTTCAGCCCCCTGCTCGAACAGGAGACCCTGAACCAGGGGTAGGCAACCTTGGCTCTTTTATGACTCGTGGACTTCAAACCTCCCAGAATACCTGAGCCTCAGCTTGGAAACCTCTCCCTTTCCCCTCAGCATGGCTGGCTCAGGAATTCTGGGAGTTGAAGTCCACAAGTCATAAAAGAGCCAAGTTTGCCTACCCCTGGAGTAGGGCATCCTAAAGTAACAATCAGTATAAAACACAGATGAACAGATAAAATATAATAGTCAAGCAGGATACTTAAGCAAAACAAAGATACTGATAAAGATTACAGGTAATCTTCGACTTAAAACTATTCATTTAGTGCAGTGGTTCTCAACCTGTGGGTCGGGATCCCATTTGGGGTCGAATGACCATTTCACAGGGGTCGCCAAACAAGGCTGTCCGCCATTTTTTCCCCCTTTTCCTTAGCTGTGCTACTCCCTTTTATTCTATTGGCTTTTGAAAGCCAATAGAATAGACTCTCTTGAATAGAGTCTAATTCTATTGGCTTTCAAAAGCCAATAGGAATTGTCCAGGCTGTCTCTGCCCTGCTGAGCCCGCCAAAAGTCCCATTCTGCAAACGGTGCTGCACCAGTTGAGTAGTCCTCGACTTACGACCGATTGGGGTCGCAGCATTAAAAAGGTTGAGAACCACTGATTTAGTGACTGTTAAGTTACAAGAGCACCGAAAAAAGTGACTTATGACCATTTTTCACACTTACAAACAGTGCAGCATCTCCAGGGTCATATGGGGAAAATTAAAATGCTTGGCAACTGACTCATATTTATGACGGTTGCGGTATCCCGGGCTCATGTGACTTTCTGACAAGGGGGTAGCCAGATTCACTTAACAACCATGTTACTAACTTAACAGTTACAATTATTCATTTAACAACTGTGGCAAGAAAAGTTGTAAAATGGGGGAAAAACTCACTTAACAAATGTATCGTTTAGCAACAGAAATGTCGGGCTCCATTGTGGTCGTTAGTCAAGAACGACCTGTACTTTAAAAATCTTGCCTTACCCTTTTCCAACAAAATATATAACTTTAGGATTCTTTGCTAACTAATACTGAATGCAAAATTGATGCCTTGGGATTTTATTATTTTTTTTAAAAAAATAAAGGCTGGATTAGCCTTTCATGAGAGTTAGAATAAAATTTAGCAGGCAGAAGAAATAATCCATTGGCTCAACCTTCCCTGATTTATATGGACAAAGCCACCAGGGCCTGGGATATTATGATATTTATCCATGAAATATATCAAGGGGAGGACTTTAAATATAAGCTGTAATAAATGCTCATTAAGATTTGGGATAGATGAATGACAATAACTAGGAAGCTGGATATCATCTTTCTGATTAGGATTTCTTGAGAATAAACTCATCAATCCATTGCTCTAAGATATTATCATATACTCTACTTCAACTGCTTTTCAACACATCATTTGATATTTCTGCTGACTGTTGATACAGGTGAGAGAAAGCAGGGGAAAATAAATTGGAATAACGAGAACAACGCTAACCTAATTGCAGTGTTCTCTAGCTCATTTACAATACAGTTCTACATATCAAATCAGTAAAGTCCAATATACACTAAACAAAGTCATTACAAGCTTGTGGCTGAATATATATTTTCATAGATTATCCGGGAAAATAGTCTGAGGTTTCCCTTCTGCTATATTTCCCATCATTTTAAGACTTAAGTTTTGGAAAATGATAGATGTGTATTTATTTATTGGATTGCTAGGCCTTCCTAATTTGTTATGACCCTGGGTGGCTGTAAACCTATAAAGGTACAAATAAGAACAAATAATTATGATTTTTTTTGGGGGGGGGAACTTCTACATTTAAGGGGAGCTAAATACAGCCATGCATTCTTCTACCCTTCTGCTTAGTTTAGTTCAAAGGTGTCCAACCTTGGCAACTTTAAGACTTGTGGACTTCAGCTCCCAGAATTCCTCAGCCAGCCTTGGATGCTGAAGTCCACAAGTCTTGAAGGCTGCTAAGGCTGGACAGCCCTGGTTTAGTTTTTAAAAAAAGTCATTTAGTTGAAGAAAAAACTATTCAACTTGTTACAACCCAAAGAAGCCCACAGTAAATAAATAAAAAATATTTTGAAATGGTACCGATGAAATAACAATAGGGCATAGAGCTGCGATCTTCAGACCATTGGCACAGCTATATGGCTTTTTAATGCTCTAGCTCAGTGGTTCTCAACCTTTTTAATGCCGCGACCCCCAACCGGTCGTAAGTCGAGGACTACTCAACTGGTGCAGCACCGTTTGCAGAATGGGACTTTTGGCAGGCTCAGCAAGGCAGAGACAGCCTGGACAATTCCTATTGGCTTTTGAAAGCCAATAGAATTAGACTCTATTCAAGAGAGTCTATTCTATTGGCTTTCAAAAGCCAATAGAATAAAAGGGAGTAACACAGCTAAGGAAAAGGGGGGGGAGAAATGGCGGACTGCGTTGTTTGGCGATCCCCGTGAAATGGTCGTTCGACCCCAAATGGGGTCCCGACCCACAGGTTGAGAACCACTGCTCTAGCTGAAAGGGGGGGGAGGAGACACCAGACTTCAAAATATAATACAATTTGCTAACTCTTCATAAAAGGCATACATTTTTAAACAGCAACCGCTCTAAATTTCCTCCTATGGTACCAAGTGGGCAATTTTAAAGAACCAATTCAGCATCTGGACTGAGAAAACAAACTATTCACAGATTTATCTCATAGCGTGTAAGTTGTGGCTTGGGAGAATCCTGCTTTTCAGATGGGACTGAACTAATAAGGGAATGTGTTGATTGCTTGAAAAACTGCAGAATCAGCATCACAACCCACCTCCTACACTTACTGGCACGAGGAAACAAGATCTTATTTGACACACACACACACACACACACACACACACACACAAAAGATAATAGCCAGATGTGGCCCAAGGAAAATGGGAGACACTTCCTGATTTATTAGAAATAAGTTTCCTGAAACACCAATCTCCACTAGCTCACATCCACTTCTGACATAACTTCATGGCATTATTTTCAGTGAGGATTTTAATTTCCCCTAAAGCTCCAGATTTTTCCCATGAAAAAGGGGAAGTCAAAAGCTGGGGAAGAAATGAGTCAATGTGTGTACAATGATGGGAGTTTTGGATTAGATCCGTGGAGACCCCCTTCAACTCTCCGTTCTGCTGTAAAACTAATTGGGTACTAAGTGGTCATTCTCTATCTCTCAGTCTGATCTTACCTCATATAGCATCTATAAAAAAAATATACCAAAGCTGTGTTTTTATGCTTCTAAACCGATAGGCAGATCCGTTAATAGCAGAACGTATGCGCATTCAATTTAATTTTGAATGCGCATACGTTCTGCTATTATTAAAAATAAACTCTGGATCTTCCTGTCAGCTTTTAGCTTAATTTTTTACACCGATGGATGTCTACGAATGTTATCCAGTTCCAGCATGACCTATTCCCAAGTGGGAGTCACCATCTAAAATGGCTGGAGATAAATTGAGAACAGAGATGAAATTACCTTATAATTTGTTCCAGATGCCACAAGTATCTGTAAAAACCTGGTACTTTTTTTTTCAGGGTTCTACCCCACATTTAAACTTGTTTTCAGTGCTCACAAATGTTAGCTATCATTCTTGTGATAGCATGCGATGAATTAGCCATGTTTACAAAGGGGGGGGGACTTTAACATGCAGGTTATGTCATTCCCTCACCTATCTGCATATCAATTTTTAAATGCAGGCTTGTGTGCACTAAAATCCTTAAACCATAATTAATTATGATTAAATTCAAACTATGAATACCCACTACTAAAAGATTTTGTTCTCTTTCATGTTAAACATATGCAAGATGCCTGATTATATATCAGTTAGCTCATACAATCTAGCACAATGGTTCTCAACCTGTGGGTCGGGACCCCATTTGGGGTTGAACGACCATTTCACAGGGGTCGCCAAACAACGCAGTCCGCCATTTTTTTCCCCCTTTTCCTTAGCTGTGCTACTCCCTTTTATTCTATTGGCTTTTGAAAGCCAATAGAATAGACCACAGGTCGGCAACCTGCGGCTCCGGAGCCGCATGCGGCTCTTTGAGCCTTCCCCTGTGGCTCCCAGCCTCCTCTGCCTTTGCAGAGAGAGACAGAGACAGGCAATTGCGCTTCCCTGCTTCTGTGTGTGTGTGTGTGTGTGTGTGTGTGTGTGTGTGTGTGTGTGTGTTTTGTGTGTGTGTGTGTGTGTGTGTGTGTGTGTGTGTGTGTGTATGTGTAAAAGAGAGTGCACTCACATTGTTCTCCGAGGAGCTGAAAAGCTTATCGGGCGGAGCTCCTCCCTTTGCTGCGTCTCAGCAGGAAGCAGGAAGGGCAGGAGAGAGCTAGCTAGCCCAGCTAGGCTGACTCAGGAATTCTGGGAGTTGAAGTCCATGAGTCATAAAAGAGACGAGGTTGCCTAGCCCTGAGATTGTTGGAGAACAACTTGAAGCTTACCAGGTGAGCAGCAGATGGGGGGGAGAAAGAGAGAGAGAGAAAGAGAGAGAGGGAGGGAGGGAGGGGGAGAGAGAGAGGAAAGAGAGAGAAAGAAAGAGAATGGGGGAAGAGGAGTGGCAGACCAAGGGCAGAGAGGGAGGGAGGGAGAGAGACAGAGAGAGAGAGAGACCCTTTAGACATCTAAAATGAAGATAACACTGCATATATCCTTTTTTTACCTCTGTGTGTATGTAATTTTATTCTCTTAAAGCATTATCTCGGTGATCATTGTTTTAATAGTATGGATATTCCCAAGAGTCATATTTTTACTTTTATTTTTAATGTGTGTGTGTGTGTGTGTGTGTGTATACACACACATACACAAACACACACTCTCTCTCTCTCTCTCTCACACACACACACACACACACCCCTATAATAAAGATAAAAAAGGATATATGCAGTGTTATCTTCATTTTAGATATCAAAAGGGTTTTGCGGCTCCCAGTGTTTTGTTTTTGGTGGGAAACGGGTCCAAGTGGCTCTTTGAGTGTTTTGGGTTGCCTACCCCTGGAATAGACTCTCTTGAATAGAGTCTAATTCTATTGGCTTTCAAAAGCCAATAGGAATTGTCCAGGCTGTCTCTGCCCTGCTGAGCCTGCCAAAAGTCCCATTCTGCAAATGGTGCTGCACCAGTTGAGTAGTCCTCGACTTACGACCGGTTGGGGGTTGTGGCATTAAAAAGGTTGAGAATCACTGATCTAGCATATGTCACTCAGAATAGTATTGTCTAGTCAGCATTAGACCCTTTAAATATATAAGGACCCTAACCCTATATAAGGATACGCAAATATGATAAATAAATAAATAATAGTCAACTACTTGTTTAATGGCTATAGGATGCCAACCATAGAGTTCTTCATTATTTTAATGAGAGCACATGGAGTTTAGTGAACATACTAGACAAATTAGCTTTACATATTTGAATTTTTCAAATACATAATGCTCATTTGCAGATTAGTTGGCATTTCTGGGTTAGCCGTTTCCAAGAACCTAGCAATCTAGAATTAGTCATGATGATGATCCTAACAATTATAGTAACATTTTTAAAAGCACCAAAACAGACCAACTATCAAATCCCAAAAGTGCTTTTTCACGAGGCAACTGGACTTTTTTGTTTTTCGCTTCTCATCCAAGAAGCTTCTTCAGCTCTGACTGGATGGTGGGGAATGGAAGGATTTATACTCCTTGCAGACAGCTGGTCATTTGCATTCTTTTAAAGAGTCATTGAGGCCACTTGGAGGTATATTTGTGTCTTCAGGGTCACCTGAGTGGTGCAAATGGGTGTGGAGCCTTCTTGGAACTGTTGAAAGGACTGTGTTATAGACTGGAGATACATGATGTCAAAATCAAAACTGAACAGCCCTCTCTCAACAGAGGGGGAGCAATATGACAGCTCCAGTCAGAGCTGAAGAAGCTTCTTGGATGAAAAGGGAAATGTCTTCAAAGAAAAACAAGAAAGTCCAATTGCCTCATGAAAAAGCACCTTTGGGATAACTATGACCTCGATGGCTGAGAATCTCCGTAGACACAAACCAGCAAAGTTCACAAATACTTAATTTTAACTTGTTTACGATACAGATACAGAATACTCACACTTACGCATATTCTGTTGCAATAGTCAAAGGCCACAGAGGTATTGTCATTCATTCATTCCAGACTGTACACACATCTCTTTTTGCCCAAAACAATTGGTTTTCATTTTGTAGATGGTTGACTAAAGCCCAGAGTTTAAAAAATGTCCAAAAAACTAATTTTCTTGACCTTTCGGATCTGGAAACTAAATGTAGATCTTATGCACATTTGCAATAGCTCTGATAGTATAACTAAAAGATCTTAAGCTGTATGATGATGATTTTGTTCTACAAATGGACTTCAGGGCAGAGTATGTACAAAACCTGAATAAAAATATAGTATGAATATGCGGGTCCAGGCTTGCCATTAAAAATGTATGTGAGATCAGTGGTCATATCCAATGCATAAACAGCCTGAGTTGGCCCCTCTCAGAGTAGTGAGCATAGCTTTGAATGTCTAGTTTAATGAAGAGAAGGACGAGGGGGGACATGATAGCAGTATTCCAATATCTCAGGGGCTGCCATAAAGAAGAGGGAGCCAAGCTATTCTCCAAAGCGCCTGAAGGCAGGACAAGAAGCAACGGGTGGAAACTAATCAAGGAGAGAAGCAACCTAGAACTAAGGAGAAACTTCCTGACAGTGAGAACAATTAACCAGTGGAACAACCTGCCTCCAGAAGCAGTAAATGCTCCAACACTGGAAGTTTTTAAGAAGAGACTGGACAGCCATTTGTCCGAAATGGTGTAGGATTTCCTGCCTGAGCAGGAAGTTGGACTAGATGACCTCCAAGGTCCCTTCCAACTTTACTACTATTATTATTATTATTATTATTATTATTATTATTATTATTATTATTATTATTATTATTATATCCATCATCGCACAGTCAGCCAGATGTTCAGACTGGATTTGGCATTTTGTCTACCTATCGAGTCCTTACCCAGGACCTGGGATAGGCAGATGTGGATGTTTTATGGTATTACAGATATCGTCGCAGGATGGAAGCAGTTCCTAGTAAGGCCACCTTTTGCAATTGATTAATTTGTCAATGCCAATGGTGTTGAAGTGGTGCTCCAGTTGTTTTGGGATTGCACCCAAGGAGCCTATGACTATTGGTACTACCCTTGTTTGCTTTTGCCACAGTCTTTCTATTTCTATTTGTAGGTCTTTGTATTTATTATTATTATTATTATTATTATTATTATAAAAACGTTTCCACTATTTTGTTTTCCGTGTCCACTAGGAGATATTCTGCTCAGCGTGAATGGAATTGATCTGACAGGTGTCAGCCGTGGAGAGGCCGTAGCCCATTTGAAAAATGCCTCCTCATCCGTTGTGTTCAAAGCACTAGAACTGAAAACGTGTGAAACCACAGAAGGAGAAAACGGGGACTTATTGAGCAATGCCAATTTGAGCTCCACAAGTCAGACCGAGTGGTCTCCTTCCTGGGTGATGTGGCTTGAATTACCAAGGTGAGTTCAAGCAAAGGGTCCCAAAAGAAACTGTGGAGAAAGTATTATGAGAATTACACGACACTAGCTCAGCTTAATGCATAGATATTTTAATTAAATCCAGGTTCTTTGGAATCTCTTCTGCTTTCCCCACGCTATATCTCTTGTAGCTATAGATGGACAATCTATACCCGTGGTGGTGAACCTATGGCATGTGTGCCATAGGTGGCACGCAGAGTCCTCTCTGTGGGCACGCATGCCGTTGCCCCAGTCCTAGGCCTTCAGCTGGGTTTTATAAAACCTTTTCGCTTTAGGCCTCTGCCGCCGTGTGTAAAAAAAAAAAAAAGTTCAGTCAATCAATCAATTTCAACTTGTTCAATCAATCAATCAATTTCAACTTCTCATGGGAAAACAAAAAGATCTCGCAAAGTTGGAATTGATTCATTGAACTTTTTGGTCCCACCCAGTCTGCCGTTACCACGGCAGCCACGCCCACCCAATGGGCCACACCCACCCAATGGGCCACGCTCACCTGGCACCTGACGATACATAAGTGGGTTTGGGGTTGCAGTTTGGGCACTCGGTCTCTAAAAGGTTCGCCATCACTGATCGACACTGATCTAGTTTAAGGGAGCAAGAAGATCCTAAACAGGTCGCTTCTTCTTCTTTTTTTTTAAAATAGGCCTAGCCATTACACATTGTGAGTTACAGGCAGTCCTCAACTTACGGCCACAATTGAGCCCAATATTTCTGTTGCTAAGCGAGACAGTTGCTAAGTGATTTTTGCTCCATTTTATTTTAACCTTTCTTGCTACCATGAAGTGAACCACTGAAGTTGTTTAGTAACGCAGCTATTAAGTGGATCTTCCCCCATTGACTTTGCTTGTCAGGTCATAAACCTTCACATGACCCTGTCATAAATATGAGTCAGTTGCCAAGCATTCGAATTTTGATCATGTGCCCATGGGGATGCTTATTGTTGTTGTTAGTTGCAAAGTCGTGTCCGACCCATCACAACCCCATGGACAACGTTCCTCCAGGCCTTCCTGTCTTCTACCATCTTCTGGAGTCCATTGAAGTTCACGCCTACTGCTTCAGTGACTCCATCCAGCCACCTCATTCTCTGTCGTCCCCTTCTTCTATTGCCCTCAGTCTTTCTCAGCATTAGGCTCTTCTCCAGGGAGTCCTTCCTTCTCATTAGGTGGCCAAAGTATTTGAGTTTCAACTTCAGGATCTGGCCTTCTAAAGAGCAGTCGGGGTTGATCTCTTCTAGGACTGACCGGTTTGAACGCCTTGCAGTCCAAGGGACTCGCAGGAGTCTTCTCCAGCACCATAGTTCAAAGGCCTCAATTCTTTGGCGCTCAGCCTTTCTTATGGTCCAACTTTCACAGCCATACATTGCAACTGGGAAAACCATGGCCTGGACTATACACACTTTTGTTGGCAGGGTGATGTCTCTGCTTTTTAGGATGCTGTCTAGATTTGCCATAGCTTTCCTCCCCAGGAGTGTGAAAAACAGTCAGAAGTCACTTTTTTCAGTGCCGTTGTAACTTTGAACGGTCACTAAATGAGCTGTTGTAAATCGAGGACTGCCTGTACATCCATAGAGCACCCTGCATGAATACCCAGCTTTAGGATCTGGACCACCCTGTGTCTTTGCACACCATCTATGCAGCTTGCAGACTTCACAGGCACCATTTCAGTTCTAGGTTGTTTTAAATTGTTTGTCTTTGCCCAGATGTTCAAAAACTCCCCACGCAGTGGTGGTGAAATTGTCCAAGCTACTTTTCTAATTCACCCTCAGCCAGCCTTAAAAAAACTGTTCTAATGGGCTAGAAGCAGCTGTGTTATATTTTGGTATGAATTTTTTTTTTAAAAAAAAACAACCCAAATAAAACAAAACCACGAAGTGCATAGTTTGTTATCCACTCATAAAATGCATTTAAATGTCTTCTTGGGCTATGATTTATACTTCATTACAACATTTGTCTCAACCTTCAAGTTTTGAAGTGAGATATTGCCAGGATGACACACTGTTAAATTTACCCTCAAGCTGAACTTCAGGAGCCTGTAAAATAAGGCAAATTGATTGCCCAAGACTCTCTAACTGATTTGCCACAAGCCTTTTGTTTTATACAGCCTTATTCATATTTATCTAAATGTATAAGATTGTACTGTGTCTCGTGAACTGGAAAGCAAGTGTTTTGTTTCAGTTATACATTACATGCATGCAAGGATTATTTTTAAGCCGTTTGGGGGGAACATTGCATCTCCTCAGAAATATTTCAGGTATTTCTCAAAAAGCATCCGAATTGGTAAATAGGTAGAGATTTTATTTTATTTTTTTAAAAAAGAAAAGCTGTTGTTCTTTATGAGAAGTTGCAAGGTTTGGTTGGTGGTGAATCTCCAGTTCACCTAAATTGTTTTAAAAGAGATCAAGGAAGCTCGTGAAGAATAAAGCTCTCAATGTCTATATCAGACATGTCAAACACAAGGCCCGGGGGCCGGATGCGGCCCGCAAAGTGGTTTCATGTGGCCCGTGAAGCCATCCTGGAAACAGTGAGGGAACGGCCCCCATTGCCTTAGCCCTGGCCCAGGCCAGCCGGGAGCAATGTACAATTTTGTGGTGGCCATCTATGCTGAAACGCATTCAGTCTTAGTTCCATAAGGCCCCCCCCCCCGCATGGCCTGAGAGGAACAGTGAGGCTCCTCCAGTGGACCATGCCTTGGCACTTGCCCTGGTCCCACCCCCTTCTGCCAGAGACCCTAAGATCTATCCTACTCCTGCCCAGGCCCCCACAGGCACCCTTGACGCGAAGGATGTAGAGCTGGCCACACCCACCCAGTAGGCCGCACCCACTCCATCCACGCCCACCCAGTAGGCTGCACCCACCCTGGCCACACCCACACGGCCCCCTGAAGGCAACCACAATGCTAATGCAGCCCTCAATGAAATTGAGTTTGACACCCCCGGTCTAGCTATAGCAGTATAATACCTGTGAATTATTTCTCACATTGCACATATTTTAATCCCTGTAGCAGGGGAAGAAATAGGAGGGTTTAGTAGCACTTGTGTTCTGTTTTGGGGCTTGTACAAACTGCAAAAATAATAATAATGGATAAAGACTTAACAAAATAACAGAATAACAGAGCTGGAAGGGACCTTGGAGGTCTTGTAGTCCAACCTCCTTGATGATGGTGATGATGATGATGATGATGATGATAGTAGTAGTAGTAGTAGTAGTAATAATAATAATAATAATAATAATAATAATAAACAACAAAGTAGCAACAATGGTGCATTGGAAGATCTGAAAAAAATATCATTTGCCTGTAAGCAAAAACTGGTGGGATCATAAAATAGAGAAAGTCATAGAAAATGATAAAATTAAACTGCTTTGGGACTTCAGAATTCAAACAGACAAGCACCTGCAACATAACACCCCAGACTTAACAATTGTCGATAAGAAAGACAAAAAAGTCTGGATAGTGGACGTGGCAGTGCCTGGAGACAGCAGAATAGACGAGAAAGAACTGGAGAAGATAACAAAATACAAAGACCTACAAATAGAAATAGAAAGACTGTGGCAAAAGCAAGCAAGGGTAGTACCAATAGTCATAGGTGCCTTGGGTGCAATCCCAAAACAACTGGAGCACCACTTGAACAACATTGGCATTGACAAATTCGCTATTAGTCAATTGCAAAAGGCGGCCTTATTAGGAACTGCTTCCATCCTGCGACGATACCTGTAATACCATCAAACATCCACATCTGCCTATCCCAGGTCCTGGGTAAGGACTCGATAGGTAGACAAAATGCCAAATCCAGTCTGAACATCTGGCTGACTGTGTAATGATCCATAATAATAAAAATAATACGAGGAGGAGGAGGCAGGAAACCCTATACCAGGGGTGTCCAACTGCTGGCCCATGGACTGGATGCGTCGTGGCGAAACCATACCCCACCCAATTGCCAGCAATGGCAAAAAAGTCGTACTACATCGCAACACATCCCGTGATGCTGCGAATTTGACACCCCTGCCCTATACCATTTCAGACAAATGGCTGTCCTGTCTCTTCTTAAGAACTTCCAATGTTGGAGCATTTACTGCTTCTGGAGGCAGGTTGTTCCACTGGTTAATTGTTCTAGCTGTCAGGAAGTTTCTCCTTAGTTCTAGGTTGCTTCTCTCCTTGATTAGTTTCCATCCGTTGCTTCTTGTCCTGCCCTCAGGTGCTTTGGAAAATTGCTTGACTCCCTCTTCTTTGTGGCAGCCCCTGAGATATTGGAACACTGGTGTCATGTCACCCCTAGTCCATCTTTTCATTAAACTAGATCTTGATCTGATTCAGCATAGGTCTGTCCAATAAGGTTTGTTTGTATTTTGCAATAACTTGTTTACTCCCCATTGCTTTATCTAAGCCATCCTTTAATTCTGTGGCATATATGTTCAATAGCAAATCAGTTGATAGAGAACATTTGAAAATATGCTTGTGAAAATGTGAAATGTATATTGTGATTAAATGATCAAGACACATTGGAGCAGGCCTCCAGTGACATAGTACCCCCAGACTGATATCAGAATTCCTTCTATTTATCGATAAGAATTGTTTAGAGTTTTACAGTTATACATATAGTTGGCTATGACTAATGGAATAAAATCTGCAGGGATTCCTTTATCTTTTACCTAGTTCTACATTCCATGCTACTTTATGAAGCCCATCAAGTATCAGCCTGAACTATAGATAGAATTTACCTTATTCATTTTCCCTATCAAACTA
Source organism: Crotalus tigris (assembly GCF_016545835.1). Taxonomy (NCBI): domain Eukaryota; kingdom Metazoa; phylum Chordata; class Lepidosauria; order Squamata; family Viperidae; genus Crotalus; species Crotalus tigris. The sequence continues at coordinate 1,385,457 of NW_024097562.1, forward strand.
CTGTCTTATAAATGAGAGGTTTAAACCAGTGCTGAGAATTAAAATGGACTGGGTAGAATTGAGGAAACAAAGAAACTAAAATTTAAGAAGAAGTGAGCACAGCGAATAAAAGTGAATTCTTAAGAGAGAGCTGGAAATGGGAAAGGAAAAAAAATGTGAAAACCAAGAAAAACATCAAAAGGTCAAGAGAGAAAGGGGGAAAAAAAGAAATATTGATGAGACTAAGCAGAGTCAGATCTGGAGAATTATATGAACATGTCCATGAAGTCAACAGAAGCTGGGGTGAACTCAGTGGAGACTTAAAGAGTTTGTAGATTCTGTAAATACTTAAGAAGGGGTCTTGGAGAAAAAGAGACAAACAAAGAATACAGACCCCCCCCCCCAAAAAAAAGAAATATTAACATATGAGCACAGAGATTTATAATAGTGCAAAGCACAAACTGAGAACCTCTGGCCTTTTAATTATTAGCAAGCTTACCTTTAATCAATCAACTCATTGCTGGAAAATGTAACTGGAGTTTCACAAGGTCCTTACCCCCAAAACAGAAAGATGAGCGTATGTGTTATGGGACACCCAAGCTAGAGCAAGCTTAGCAAGGATCAGATTAAATAGTTTAAACACTGGCTTAAAAGCGTAACAACAATGTTGTCCTCAGCACACATCCTTCAGACAGGAAATGCGGTAACGCTCAACATTATCTTCTTTATTTTATAATAAAGAAATAACATTACCTTGTAGCTTCCCGGGGGAATTTAACAGTTGCACGATATTTACCAATAACATGGCAAAATCACATTCATTATTCCTTATTGGAACATGCCTTGTTCATATATAGAGTTGTTCCAAAAAAGGACAACGTTGTCCGGCTTATTATTTTGCGCAAAATTTGGAAGGGTGTGTGCATGTGTGTGTACTTTAATTCCCGTATCCTCAAAGAAAAGGTTTTGCTTTCTTAACACCAGCCGCAACTTTTACTGGGGGCTCCTTCTTCCCATGCCAAACTATACATGTACTGCCTTCTCCATCCTTCCCCTCTCTCTATGGCCTCTTTTACCGAAGGGAAATTACCCACCATGTCAGCAGGTTTGGAAACAGGAAATTCATTGTAATCATATCTCCAGCTGCAGCACCACTCGCAGAAAGGAGCCACAGTCTGCATGAAAACCAAGGGGAATTAGTATGCTGGGCTGGTGGTGTTGGGTCTTCAAAACATTCAGATGAAAGGGGAAAGAGGCAAAAGCTGATTAGAAAACTGACAGGGAAAGAGGTGTATTTCTTATGAGTGCTTGCTTGTTTGATTAGACACTCAGAACCCAGTATTTGGATTCACTCGCTCAACAAAACATCCCATCCTTCAGCCTTGCCTGGTGAGTTGTATTGACCGCCTTATTTTTTTTATTTTATTTTTTTCCATTCTTGCTTTTCTGAGTTTTGCGCGCCACATCTGGAAGCTCTTTAGCCAGGTCCTTTTACCAGAATATGCATCACATTAATACACATTAACTCATTTCCCCTTTGTCTAAGAACGTAACCTCTTAGGAGTTCCCACTTTTTGCTACGAAGGGCAACTGACCGTCCAGTGAAAGCCAAAGAAAGGTTAAATAGGCCTCCAGGATATTTTTTTCTTTTGTTTTTGAACTGTCTTGGGAGAAATAAGGATCCTATTAACTGGGCATTTCAGGCTGGAAATCTTTCGTGAACTATTTAACATGGGCCAATTGGTCATTCCAAAGGCACCTTCACAAACAAGGAGACTTACCAAATCAATAACAAAAAAAGAAAGATTTGCAGAACAGGTAGTCCTGAACGTACCCTAGTTTGTTTAGTGACCGTTCAGAGTTACAACGGCACTGAAAAAAGTGATTTATGATCCACACTTATAGCCATCATAGCCTCCCCACGGTCACATGATCAAAATCCAGGTGCTTGGCCACCGACCCATGACCGTTCCAGTGTCCGGGGGTCATATGATTTATCTTTGGTGATTTTCGGGCAAGCGAAGTCAACGGGGGAAGCCATTTCACTTAACAACTTAGTTATGAACTTAACAACCGAAGTGATTCACTTCATAACAGTGGCAAGAACGGTTGCAAAACGGGACAAAACTACTTAACAGATGTCTCGCTTAGCCACAGAAATGTTAGGTTCAATTGTGGTTGTAAGTTGAGGATTATCTGTCTAGAGCAGGGGTAGGCAACCTTGGCTCTTTTATGACTCGTGGACTTCAACTCCCAGAATTCCTGAGCCAGCCACGCTGAGGGGAAAGGGAGAGGTTTCCAAGTTGAGCCAGGCTGGCTCAGGAATTCTGGGAGTTGAAGTCCACGAGTCCAGTTGAAGTCATAAAAGAGCCAAGGTTGCCTAACCCTGGACTAGAGGACAAGGGATGGAGAAGGCAATTTAGAAGAAAAAGAGAAGGGCCTGTTGCTTTTCCCAAAGCTAGAATGAGAAGACCTTTGGGGCTGTAGCAATATCACTGGAATTTCATATACAGTCATCTGGAGGTTGATACAGAGAGGCCGTTCCTTCGTGCAGATTCAAGGCTGCACCCCCACGAACAATTGTGAAAGAGAGATGTTCTAAAGAATTATGCTGGCAATTCCTCCTGCCATTCTCATCCATCTGAAAGTAGGCTGGAAGTAGGGAATGTGAACAAAAGCTAATGCTGCTTGGCACAGGTCACACATTTAATAATAATAATAATAATAATAATAATAGCAGGAAAATTGAAGAAAGAGACTGAGGGACTAATTCTGGCTGCACAAGACCAAGCCTTAAGGACAAATGCATACAAAGTCAAAATTGAGAAGACAGCAACCGACAGTAAGTGCCGCCTATGCAAAGAAGCTGAAGAAACAGTGGACCACTTGGTAAGCTGTTGCAAGAAGATTGCACAGACTGATTACAAGCAGCGGCATGACAAAGTAGCAACAATGGTGCATTGGAAGATCTGCAAAAAAATATCATTTGCCTGTAAGCAAAAACTGGTGGGATCATAAAATAGAGAAAGTCATAGAAAATGATAAAATTAAACTGCTCTGGGACTTCAGAATTCAAACAGACAAGCACCTGCAACATAACACCCCAGACTTAACAATGGTCGATACGAAAGACAAAAAAGTCTGGATAGTGGACGTGGCAGTGCCTGGAGACAGCAGAATAGAAGAGAAAGAACTGGAGAAGATAACAAAATACAAAGACCTACAAATAGAAATAGAAAGATTGTGGCAAAAGCAAGCAAGGGTAGTACCAATAGTAATAGGCTCCTTGGGTGCAATCCCAAAACAATTGGAGCACCACTTGAACACCATTGGCATTGACAAATTCGCTATTAGTCAATTGCAAAAGGCGGCCTTATTAGGAACTGCTTCCATCCTGCGACGATACCTGTAATACCATCAAACATCCACATCTGCCTATCCCAGGTCCTGGGTAAGACTCGATAGGTAGACAAAATGCCAAATCCAGTCTGAACATCTGGCTGACTGTGCGATGATCGATAATAATAATAATAATAATAATAATAATAATAATAATAATAATAATAACAATAATAATAATAATAATAAAGTTGGAAGGGACCTTGGAGTTCTTCTAGTCCAACCCCCTGCTCAGGCAGGAAACCCTATACCATTTCAGACAAATGGCTGTCCAGTCTCTTCTTAAAAGCTTCCAGTGTTGGAGCATTCACCGCTTCTGGAGGCAGGTTGTTCCACTGGTTAATTGTTCTAACTGTCAGAAAGTTTCTCCTTAGTTCTAAGTTGCTTCTCTCCTTGATTAGTTTCCATCCATTGCCTCTCGTCCTGCCTTCAGGCGCCTTGGAGAATAGCTTGACTCCCTCTTCTTTGGGGCAACCCCTGAGATACTGGAACACTGCTATCATGTACCCCCTTATCCTTCTCTTTGTTAAACTAGACATACCCAATTCCAGCAGCCGTTCCTTATATGCTTTAGCCTCCAGTCCCCTAACCATCTTTGTTGCTCTTCTCTGTTGCTAGATGTTTATTTTACTTTGCCCTTTCCAAACACAATTTTTTTTCCCCCAGGGGAGCTTTAAAACTCCAATGGAAGGGGGGGAACCTTTAACACCCCTCCCCCGTGTTCTTTATAAAATTATAAACTAAGCAAAATTATCAAAATGAAAGGGAGTCACAAGTGTTACTAACAAAAGAACAGTAGTGTTTTGGTGTCTGTCAAAGGATGTATTTTCCCTATAATACTATAGAAACTAATATATTATATTAATTATATATTATATTATATTATATTATATTATATTATATTATTATATTACATTACATTATATTATTATACTATATATTGTATTAATTATATTATATTGTATTGTATTAATTATAATATAATAGCATAACATAGTTTTTATTATATTATGTTATGTTATGTTATATTATATTATATTATATTATATTATATTATATTATATTATATTATATTATTACATTGCATTACATTGCATTACATTACATTACATTATTATATTATTATACCTGCCTGGGTCTTTTCAGAATAAGCGAGATTTTTCCTTGTTTTCTCTACGTAACCTATTTCTATCGCCCAGGACTCAGCGAAGCAAAATACAATCTCCGGCATGAATTTCACTGACCAGAATGTCCCGTAGCAGCATTTGTTTTACCCATGCTAGAAGGAGAACATGTAGTACTTCACTTATGCAACACCCTACAAGAACATCTAAATAATGACTCACCAACTCAGACATTCCATCTCAATGGAATGGTTTAGTTCTTCCGCTCGGAAGGCACAGAAGCATTGCCCAAGCAAATTCCAGTCATTAAAAGGCCTAGACTTTTTTTTTTTTTTTTTGCCATCTCCAAAACACATGGATAGGAGCCTTGAGTGTGTCACTGCTCTGATTCATTCCAAGTTGCCTGGAACATCTCAAGAGAGACCGGACTATGGTGTTGTATGCACTTTTCATTACCCTGGTGCCAAAATGGAAGTGAATCACGATACTATCGGTTTTTCTCTTCATTTATAGAGAACATGGCTGTTACACTTGCATACATTTGTCCATCTCTCTCTCTCTCTCTCACACACACACACACACACACACACACACACCTTCTTTTTTGTGACGTGGGAGAAGGGTGGAAGCCAGGAAAACATTTATCTGCTTTGTTGCCTTTTCAAAGTTGGTTAAAACTGAATTCTTCGGAGGGCGTTTGGAAAGGAGAGGGTTGGGCGCATTTAATGCTTTGCATTGTTTACATTGTATTGTAGACTTTTAAGGTTTTTTTTTTTTTCTGTTTTACCGTCATAGGCAAGGAGTCTGGTATAGTCTGGTGGCATACCAGACTAATAAAACAGTTGTTGTTTCTTCTCCTCACTCTTAAGATTAAGCCCCAACACTCAAAAGTCCCCCAAACTTAAGAGGCTCATTTCGGAGCGGGCCTCCCTGTAACTTGCAGAATTGTTAGATTATGCACAGATGTTTGATAGTTTCCAATTTTAATGAACTATACTGCTGTTTAGAACAGAGCCCCCCCCAATCTTTTGGGCACCAGGCACCAGTTCCGTGGAGAGAGGTTTTTCCATGGACTGGAGAGTGTGTGATTTTGTATGCTGCCTGCATCCCACAGATGGGGCTTTGCTTGTTTGTGCGGATGGGTTGCTGGCATGCCACGGCCCGGTACTGGTCCACAGCCTGGGGTTTGGGGACCCCTGGTTTAGAAAACACAATAAATGCTAGAAGTCAATACATGTCTTGTGATTAGATACAACCTTGTGACTTCCTCCTAACAATAATAGCTATCAATAATAGTGAAATCTGGACAACATTGGATTGTGACCTTGGTAAATCTGGTGCATTTACAACTGTATGAAAAGTGGAATTTGGAATGCTAAAAACCGCACACAGATGGTAAACGAATAAAACTAGAGGCACGAAAAGGAGCCAACAGGCACCTGCTTTTCACATTAGAAGCCAGCTAGCGATTATACAAACATTATACTTTAGATCCTGCCAGCAGGTGAATATTTGCTGTTCTCAAGGGCCTAATCTGCAGTACTATAAAAATCCTGCAGAACAGAGCAAAAATCTGTTGTCTTGGAACAACGGTGTTTTCATTTTTAAATTTTAAAAGCTCCGAGTGCTGCTACTTTTAAAGGACAAAAATAGGAATTACAATGGGGAAGGTTGATCAGCTAGGTCGATAGTGCAATGCTACAAGTTTTTGCGTAAGCAGAATCCTGACTTATAAGTAGTCTTACAACTGGTTGCTTAGCGACCCTTTGAAATTACGACATCCCCCCCCCCAAGGTGTTTATGATCTGGATACAAGCTGATAGCCTGACCCCCTTGTGCCCATATGATTGCATTTTGAACATTTAGCAAATGGCCCATTATTTTACGACTGTGTCCTGCAGTCATGTGACTGATATATATATATAATTGCTCCTAGAAGCATGAAGCCGAAAACACCAGCCTGAAGATGACGAATGAGACTTTGTCAAAACGTCGCCAAGACACTTCCAATTTGATGCAGGAGAAAACCCGAATAACCAAAGACCTACATACAAACACCTGCGAAAACCTCAGAAAACAAATATAGATAGATAGATAGATAGATAGATAGATAGATAGATAGATAGATAGATAGATAGATAGATAGATAGATAGATAGATAGATAGATAGATATAGATATAGATATATAGATATATATCCTTAATGGTTGTAAAAATGCGAATCCCGGGTATATTTGTTCAATAATGCAATCTTCGATCTCTGGGAAGAGTATAGCCTAGTTGTTTATTGTTAAAACAATATTTAAAACAATAAAAACAGTTATATACGAAGTTAAAAACAACTTAGCTTTCACTGGTCCTCTGCCAGCGTCCTCAGAGTGAGGCTCAGGGGGTGGGGAAGTTCTTTTTATCCCCTTGCCGATCATATATATATATACATATGCTGGAAACTGGTGTTTACTTGGAAACTGGTGTTTACTTCCAGTTTCCGGCAAGGAGCCCATTGCAGGCAATGGGTTCCCTTAATGACTGCTACAAAAAAAAATATGGGTCAGTCACATGGATGCTGCAACGTACAACCGTCACAATATGCAACCGAAATTCCAGGATCCATTACTGTCGTTGAGAACTACTTATAAGCCGATTAACAGCTGTACTAATTATATCTTTATCTGAACGGCATCCAGATAAAGCCTGCTATGGCTAAGAAGCAAATAAGCAAAATGTTAAGTAATGAACATCTACAGGTGAAACTCAAACAATTAGAATATCGTGCAAAAGTTCATTTATTTCAGTAATGCAACTTACCTGTATATTAACTTTAAGGTAGAAATATGACTGAAGTGGAATGCTTTTTTGTAGGTCTTTGTACAGCTGCAAAGAAATTGTATTGCGAAGAAATACAGCAGGAAGTCTCGGCTTCAGTATAGTGGGAGGTTATGAAAAAAACAGTGGAAACAAACCATTCTTTATCAAATCCATTGTTGAAGGGACTCCAGCATATAATGATGGAAGAATCAGGTAATACAAACATTGATTAAAAGCAGATTGTCTTATATCTAAGGCTGCCTTTGATCAAATTAGGCCCATGAAGGTTCTTGCTCTGTACTGTCTATGTTGATAAACCCTTTTTCCAGAATAGTTAACAAAAATGTGCCCCACTTTTATTTGTGGATTAGAGGGACTGGATCTAGGAAGTTTTGTTTTCCAAGGATCCTTCCCATAATATCTGCACCATTTCTAAGAAGGGACTGGTCTACGAACGTTGGATTCGTTGCAAAATTTGTGATCTGATTTAAAGCTACCCTATACCAGCTACTTCCTTCTTTGATTATAGAAGCAAAGTTCTCAACACAATCTAAAATGAATAAGGATCCTGCTTTTCTCCAGCACTGGAGATGGAGAATCCACCAATGGGTTTAGACTGTATTCCTGCCCAATCAGATCAAGTCAGCCAAAGTTGCCACGCCCGTCCTGGACCATAGAGATCCCAGTCTTGACTTGATCTTGCCCAGGACAGACATGCAAATTTGGCTCTTAGGCAGGTATAGTCTTCATTGGTGGATTTTCCTTTCCCCAGTAGCTTTGCTGTGCTGTAGTTAGCACAAAAATTGGGCCTAGCATTATCAAAAATTCCAGTCCTTTCCCATTCAGGAGCTTGGAAATTGTTTCCAATCTCCTGCACTGGGGAGAGGGATATTACAACTAGCTTACTTGCCCCTTCCCCCTCTCCCTCCCTTCTTAAAAATGTTCCCCTTAACACCTGATCAGGCAGGGTTTAACGGCTATTACCCTCATCCCAGCGCGGTGGGGGGGATTTTGAATTCCGTCAGAGCTTGCGACTGCAGCTCCGGTGGCCGTTTCTACGGAAGAGGTTTACAGGCCGAAGATCCTCAGGCCTCCCAGATTACCTCAGGATCGTGCGGAGCTTGTTGGGGCTGTTTTTTTTTCTTAATGCCACTTAATTTGCAAATGTTTGGTGTTCTGTACCAAACAAGGAATGGATGGAAATTGTATCTCCTACCCAAGAGAATCACTGCTAGTTCTTTACCTGGGTTACAGAAACAGGCACCAGAAATTGAACATTGATTTTAGCATTAAAGGAGTTGACATTTTATACAGAGCAATTGAATTCTTTTGCAACAGCTTGTTTTGCTAGAATCAATCCTGCTTGCTTGAGTTTTTGTTTCCTGGGAAACGTAATTGTGCTAAACCAGACAGTTGATACAACAATTGATAGTGAGGCATACGGGGAGGATTCATGCATCAGGGAGCGAAGTAGCGTCCCGCTGCCAGGAAGTGTGGGGCACGGAGGCTCAGAGGCATCGTTCATCTGGGGTGATCCCTCCCCTTGAAAGCAGGATTAGCATTCTTGTTGATAAATTAAGCTATGAGAACTGTGACATTGTCAGAAGCGTGTCGTGCGTTTTTAATATAAGCCTTACCTTACTGCTGAACAGGTGGTTCTATTTTATAACTGTGAACTGCCAAGAACCTGAAGTTGTGGCAGTGTATAAATGAAATAAATGTGTGACCTAATTTTGCATCCAGTGAGTGATAACATGTGAGTTTAAGGTTCAGGCCTATCTTCACAACCTCTTTAACTCACTTGGGCAAAGTAGGCAAAACATTCTTATGTCATCCTCCACGAGCAAAATATTATAATGGCGACAGCGCTTCCAATGATAGGAAATGAAAGGGACTGACCAACGGCTTCGGGAAAAAAAAAAAACAGTCCTCCAAAGCAGTGATTATGCATCACAAAAGGCTCAAATTTTATACCAGGCAATAAAAAGAACATCTGAAGTGATTCTTAAGTTTAACCGTTGAATCCTGATGCAAAACTGAGATGAATCAGGTTTGATACATACTCTTTGGAAAGCTCCTTAATAAATGTGAGAACTTGGGCAATTCAGAACATCAAGCATTTGCACAATAAAGAAAGTTGCAGATGGGCTAACCTAGTTTTATTTGCTCCCTTTTTCCCCTACCAGGTGTGGTGATATCCTCCTTGCAGTGAACGGCAGGAGTATCTCAGGAATGGCGCATGCTTCTTTGGCACGAATGCTAAAAGAATTGAAGGGGAAGCTTACTCTCACTATTGTATCCTGGCCTGGCACCTTTTTATAAAGATGTATTTCAATTGGAAAGAAACAAATTCCTGTGTACTGGACTTTTTTTCTTCTTCTTTTTTTTTGGTAGCAAAGTATACACTTGCATTAGAACACTCTTAAATTGCACCATAGGAGGTTTGAAAAAAACACGCTCTGTTAAAGCTATGGGAAGCTACTGGTGTGAAATCAAGGTACACAACTTATTGTAATATGTTTAATGCTTTGTTTTTTTTATATCTCCTGCTGTTTAGATATAAAGAAGGAAACAATTTTACCTAATTTGAAAGTGATTTCAGAATGAAATACTTTTCTAACGATTACGCTGACAGCCTCTGTGCAAGACACAGAAAGGCTAGCTAGCTGACGGGTATATGAAAGTCCTTTTTGTGCACCGTAAAAGCAGTTTTTTTTTAAAAAAGCACTTTTTTTTCTAATCTATCGTAATTCTGTATTTTATTTCTACTATTAAATTAATCGTAATTTGTAAAGCCAAATTAATTTAATTAAAAAAGGACGAAAATACGCATTGTACACGAAACTTTCAAATTCATGAAATCAACCGTTTCATTTGAGTGTTCTGTTTTACTCCGTTTTTATCCTTCCATTCTGCGTTGGGCTCTTCTAAACCAGCATCCTAATGGTGAAGGTAAGGAGCCGTAGAAGCAAAAAATAAAGCCAGAAACTGCCTGGTTTTATCTATATTGAACTAACCACAAAAAGGCCAGTATGATCAAGTATATAGGAGACATCACACCAGCATACTATTGACACATTATGGATTTCCAGCCAAGATATGCTAACTTTTTATTTAAAAGATACAGGTTTACTTATCTAAAGGACTAAACGAAACACTGGTTCATCCTTCAGAAAACAGTCTATTGCAGAGTTCCCCAACCTTTTAAGCACCAGGGACCGGTTCCGTGGAGAAAGGTTTTTCTGTGGACCAGAGACTGTGTGGTTTTGTGTGCTGCCTGCATCCCACGGATGGGCTTTGCTGGTTTGTGCGGGCCGGTTGCTGGCATGCCGCAGCTCGGTACTGGTCCATGGCCCGAGGGTTGGGGACCCCAGGCCTATTGAGTGCCCAGAAGAACAGCCTTGTGTGAAATATTTATTTGAATACGAGAAGCCTTTGTATTAATTCTACATTTTCCACTTTATCTTAGATTAAATGCAAGGAATCTCAGTAACCAAACACCACTTTTGGTAACGTCTTCACTGTTCCAACGGCATAAAGACCAAAACGACCTGCTTTTAACATGAAAAAATTCACTCTTTATTTTCAAAAACCCAAATTAAAAGTATGCTTTTCTACTAACAGAACAAGATTAAGAGCAACATCTTAAGACCCAGAAAAATAATTAGATTTAGAGCAATCTATTTCTGGCGTTAATATAAGCAAGTAGGCAAAACTACCACAGGCCTACTCCGCAGGGGCAGCTTCCGTGTTTTCCTGTTCAGAGGCGGGTTCACCGCTACCCATTTCTTTTCCTTCTTTGCTCTTTTTTGATTTTTTATGTTTATGCCTCCTGTGGCTCTCTCCCTCTTCACTATCATGGCGACGCCTGCTGTTACTAAGGAGAGAAAGAGGGGAGAAACAGGAACACAGATTTAATGGAGTCTCAGACTGCTTCTCAAGCTCTTCATGTTATAAAACTAATTATTTTAGTCCAGGGGTTAGGCAACCTTGGCTCTTTTATGACTCGTGGACTTCAACTCCCAGAATTCCAAGTCCACGAGTCATAAAAGAGCCAAGGTTGCCTACCCCCCCCCCCCGATTTAGTTTATGCAATGATGTCATTAAGCCTCCCTCACCATCAAATCAAAACCAGAAAGGGACTGAATGAAAAAGTCTGATATTAAGCTTCTCTGGGATTTTCATCTGCCACTGTTTATTTGGAGCAGAAACTGGCAACATCCTTTGACACCAGTAAACTACGCTCAGAATTAAACACATGTCTGCAATGAAGAAGCCAGGATTTTCTACCAATGTCACAATTTTCACAGGATTTCCATTCGCAAAGATAGACCTAAAAGTGTTTCACGGTCATGTTCTTGAGAAATTCTTGGGATTTTTTTTATTTTTCATTTTTCACTCTAAATCAGTGGTTCTCAACCTGTGGGTCGGGACCCCATTTGGGGTCGAACGACCATTTCACGGGGGTCGCCAAACAACGCAGTCCGCCATTTTTTCCCCCTTTTCCTTAGCTGTGCTACTCCCTTTTATTCTATTGGCTTTTGAAAGCCAATAGAATAGACTCTCTTGAATAGAGTCTAATTCTATTGGCTTTCAAAAGCCAATAGGAATTGTCCAGGCTGTCTCTGCCCTGCTGAGCCCGCCAAAAGTCCCATTCTGCAAACGGTGCTGCACCCGTTGAGTAGTTCTCGACTTATGACCGGTTGAGTAGTCTTCGACTTACGACCGGTTGGGGGGTCGCGGCATTAAAAAGATTGAGAACCACTGCTCTGTTTACAGAGTCAGCCTGTTGCCCCCAGCAATCTGGGTCCTCGTTTTACTGACCTCGGAAGGAGGGACCGCCGAGTCAACCTTGAGCCGCTGGGAATCGAACTCCTGAAGTGAGCAATGAGCTAGCCTATGATACTGCATTCTAACCCCTGCACCGCCATGGCCAATAGAATAGCCAATATTTTTTATTTTAGGCACCACCCATAAAAAAAAACACGATTTGATAAGCTTGGCTCAGCAACTGACCTCCGTGAAGATTTGTGTCTCGTCTCTTCTTTCTCTCGGTGTCTCCGTTCTCGGTGCCGCTCTTCTTTCTCGCGACTTGTCCTGTGTCGTTCATAGCCCCTCTCTGCATATTCTCTGTATCTGTATCTCTGTTCTTCATCGCTGAGAAGAGAAAAAAAAAAACATTCCTCGAGTGCACATCAAACTACAGTTAGCAACTCTTGGCTTCTCCCGTGTGCACCTAAAGCGCAGAGATTATTGTTGGGAATCTGTTGTCTGCTTTCTATCTTCCGCAAAGAATCACACTGAAAGGCTGATTCAGGCAGGAACGTGCAACGTACGGAAACAACGTTGAGGTATCAGAAACAGCTGGCACTACACCTTTTACTGACATGCACAAAATGTTTGGGTGTTTTGGCCTTCAGCAGGAAGAGTGAAAGAAAAGCCTCCTGGCTTTTTCAAGACATGGCACTCTCCCCAAATTATAACTGGGGCAGACACCACAAAGTGAGCTTTGGGCTTGTCTGGGTTCAAAAGTTAAGGAGAAACAGTTGGATGAAAGGATGGATGATAGATAGATAGATAGATAGATAGATAGATAGATAGATAGATAGATAGATAGATAGACAGACAGAGAGAGAGATAGACAGAGATAGATAGATAGATAGATAGATAGATAGATAGATAGATAGATAGATAGATAGATAGATAGATAGATAGATAGGCAGGCAGGCAGGCAGGCAGGCAGGCAGGCAGGCAGGCAGGCAGGCAGACAAAAATCCCAAATTGCAGGTTATTCTAGATAGCTGGGAAAAAGTAGACCACAATACAGCTGTTAGACCCGCCAGGCACTTAAACCTCTAAACAGAAACGATCCTTGGCTCCATTTGTCGGGAATGGTATATTTTTATTAGAAGTCAGATGTATTGCAGTAATGCATAACACAGAACTGAGAATCGGCTGTCAAAACCCCTAAGTCCAACTTTTCCCTTCCTTAACTATCACTGACACACACACCCCTTGACCAATCAGGTTCCAGCAAGAGGTTTTCCGAAGGGCCACTTCAAGCCCAGGCTGGTATGCAGCTGCATCCTTTTCCCAGCTGGGTGACCTTGAAGCAGCGTCTTGGGGAAATACAGCCGTTACTTTCAATTTCCCCCAAGCATCCCACCCCTCCCATCCACCCTCCCCAGAGTTCATGGCAGACTGTCACCGCCTGGTTACGAAGCCCACAAGCAAGCATAAGGTGGCAGTTGACACTGACCGCTTCAGTAGCCCTCCCAATAAAATCACACCATGGCTCCACAAAGTTTCCCCAGGTGAACTTGACCTTTTACCAGAGCATAGTCCAGTGGTGGCGAACCTATGGCATGGGTGCCAGAGGTGGCACTCAGAGCCCTCTCTCTGGGCACAAGTGCCGTTGCCCCAGCCTTGCCTCCCCCTGTGACCCCCTCACCAGCAGCCCCCCCCAGAGGAGAGTTGCCCCCTAGCGTGGCCCATGCAGAGCAGCGGAGCCAAGAACATGGCAGCCAAGCAACATAGAGAAGACTCTGCCCTCACGTCCCATCGTGCACAGTTGATGTTGCAGGGCGCAGGCAGGGGGCGTGACCGCCATAGCGCTGCTGGGCTGCCTGGGCGATCTGCGGTGGGCCCTGGAGGCAGTGAGTGGCCCTGCGGATGGGTGGGGTGGGGCGGGGTGGGCCAGGGGGTGAAGTGGGGGCGAGGCCAGTTTTGGGGCACTTGGTCTCTAAAAGGTTCGCTGGCATAGTCAATACCTGCTTACGGTGCATGTCACTCACAGAGGTACAAAATTATATTGTTTTTTTTAATCTTAGACCCAATTTCATTAAGGCACTGAAAAATTGTTAAAAAGACTCATAGTTTTTGTTCCAGGATATCATACCTGAACGATCTGTGACTCTCAAGCTTCCCATGTTCTCTTATTATTCCATGATAATAATAAATGATGATTTTACTAAACTAAGCGCGCTCTGGCTCTTCACACTTGTCTTAGGACAGCAGTTTTGCTACAGATGTCAGATAATTTAGTCGGATTAAAAAAAAAAAAGGAAGAAAAATGTTCTTCTCCTTCCTTTTTGGTGAAGTCTGCAAGCAACACAGAACGTTCCCCAGGCCTGGAAGTCATTAAGAATCATTTCGGCACCCTTGAATGACCAGCTCGTTTTGTGCTCTCAATCAAGGTGCCCAAGAAACAGATGTTAAATTGATCTTAATGCCTAAGACACTGACCCTGTAATTTGTAACACAAAACATAACAAGTGGAGAACATTAGCACTAAGCCTCGGTAAAAACAAACATTATGGTAATATATTTTAAACCCAACGCTTACTGCATGTAGCACTTTTTGAAGCTGAAAAGAAAGAATTATTTAAAAATAGCACAAATCTCTTTACAAATGGGTAAAAAAAAATAGGTCTCAGTAGGAGTATTTGGAAGAGGTGATTCCACCCCTTTCTCTGACTTAATAAAATTCACCATCTTCGTTGTGAGTCTTTTGTATGTAGTATTTGTTTTTGCACTTCTGGTTTGAATTTGAAGGAGCTGGCTAAAGAAAAACAAAAGCCAATCCGTGTCCCCTAAGAATATACAGCTGCATGTGATATTTTGAAATACATTTTTTAAAGCAGGCCCTGAACTCTTACCGCAAAAACCTTGGATTTAGTCCCGATACCCACCTATTGAACACGCTTGCAGTTGGACTGTGATCCCGCTCACGCTCCCTATCTCGGGGCCGTTCACGCTCCCGTTCACGATCTCGATCCCGTTCTCGGTCTCGATCTCTTTCACGCTCTCTGTCTTTATCTCTTCTGGAATAATAATCCCACTGTTTGCTTGTGTCCATGAGACTAGTCCAGGATGGGGTAGAACCTGTAAGGTGCGGAAAGGTGACTAAAGAAAAAAATTCCAGTATTAGAAAACAAAAAAGTCTGGAACATTTGAAAAGCGTAAAATGAATCGCACTGGGATTATTCCCTATTTATAAAAGGGAAGCCTGGGACGTAAAGTTAACTGTAAAACCCGCCTTGAGTGGTGGATTGAATAAAGCTTATAAATTAATTGCCCAGTTGTGAATTCTACATCCAGCAGCTATTTCAAAAGGATTGCCAATTTGAATATTTCTTTCCTTATTCTATGGCATTATATTTAAAAGTCATGTTTGTGTTCTTTTGTAATTGTAAGCTGTGCTTGTTTACTTTCTTTTCAATTGTTTTTCTGCACTTTGAAAGGATAAAAGCCCAGATAGCTGCAAAATGTTCCAAGTTTGGCAGGTGTGTTTAAAATGTTCTGAACACTTTCTATTCTGGAGTTTCGACTTAAGCCCGGGATAAAATGGGAGGGGAGGGGGCTTATTTCATCTTGTTTTGAGTATTCTGACATCTGTAAATTAGCATTTGTTGGTTAGGCAGGAAGATCCAGAGAATACCATAGCTCGTAAATCACCAGCATTACTGGGACTGACTGAGGGGAGACGGTGGCAAGGAGGAGGAAGATTCAAATTAGGAACACATTTAAAGAGACAGCCATTTTGAAAATAAGGCAATTGTTGCCTGCCTGGAAAGCAAATTTACTATTTTTTTTTTTTTAAAGATGGCATCGAGTAGTTGTAATTTGCAGGTTGCAATGTAATAGCCCTGTCACTGGGTTCTCTTAAGTGAGGAGCGCAGCCTACTCCAACCACTAAATATAATAGCAAGAGTGCATTTCAAGCAAATCTGAAGCCAAGAATTCAAAGGGTGTTAGTTTTATAGTTGCTTGCGGCCTGTTTTGACGGGAAGCTATTGCTGCTCTTTCGTGACTGAACACAGCTTTGAGGCAGACAGTACAGAGGCATCAAAAAGGATGTTCATCTGTTTCTTCCATTATTGAAAAACCTTCATTTTTTTTTAAATGAAAATATTCCTTGACAATTTTTAATGAAGTAACAGCGGCACTCAACACAAATGATCATATCGCCTTTTTTGTGTTGTTTTAGGACAAAAACAAAACAAAACGGATACTTATTCTGATTTTTCCCTTTGCCCTAGAGAAGAAACTTGATTTGTTTGTTTTTTGGTTTCTCCTGCCAGAATAGACTTTGTTCAAAATTTTCAAAGTTCTTTTGCTCTCAGCTTGGGATAAAACAGTTTTTCATTCAGTACTCACCCAAACCAATTTACTAGGCACTGAGCACTTAAAACCAAACCAACACACTAATAAAGAGAAGTTCCTAGTCTCTAGGTCCTGAAAATGCATAAATATGTGGAAAAAAGTTACTTCAAACATCACATTTGTTCATTTTGGCCTTATAGAGATAGTCCTCGATTTACAACTGTTCATTTAGCGATAGTTCGAAGTGATGATGGAAAAAGTGACTTACAACCCGTCCCCCCATGGTCACGTTATCCTGGTGCTTGCCACGTGGTTTGCATGTATGATGGCTGCAATGTCTTGCTGTCATGTGATCACAGTTTGTGACATTCCCAGCTGGCTTTCAAACAAGCCAAAATTCAGGAATCCAGATTCACTTAATGACCACATGATTCATACAATGACTATCCTAAAATGGTTATAAAATTGGTCTGGTCATATGATGTGTCGTTTTACGACCACACTGATTTATGACAGAAATTCTTGTCCCAATTGTTGGTTATAAATTGAAGACAAAATAATTCCTATTATCGGGAGTTTGTGGTGAAAACATCCATTCCTGAAAATGACAAAATGTATCTAAAGAAGGATACAGACATTCTTTCTATGTGCTCAGGGGGATTTCTGGATGCTGCCTGATGCTCTAAACCAGTGTTTCTCAACCTTGACAATTTTAAGGCATGTGGACTTCAAATTATTCTCAAATAATCGACTGAAATTATACCAAATACTAAACCATTGTTTACAGCATCGTATTTATTCGGAAGCAAATCCCAGTTTTACCATCTAAAATGGAAATCAATAAACCTTACTTCCAAAAGGCCTGATTCTGAGGTATCCAGAATTTGTATATAATAAAGGCATTTGTTTTTTTTTTTTTTTTTACTATTTCATTTTAGCAGTCACGCTCGTAAAAAGGCACACGATAATCACCTTGAACAATGTGTTTAGGACAAAACCATTAATTAAAAGGGACTGAATTTTCTCACAAGATACCTCCCTAGCAGTAGAAAGTGAGTAGGATGGGTAGGACAAGAACAGCCACTTATTTCTCCTTTTTGAAGGAGGGGGATTTCAACAACAGGAATTGTTAATCCTTCTTTGATTAGAAGCATAAATTTCCATTATTACCAAACATGGTGGCACCAATACAGTTTCTATACCAGGAATGTGGGGAGATTCACAAACACTATACTTAGAATAAAATTGCAATGTCCTAGAATAGGGGTAGGCAACCTTGGCTCTTTGATGACTCGTGGACTTCAATTCCCAGAATTCCTGAGCCAGCCATGCTGAGGGGAAAAGGAGAGGTTTCCAACCTGAGCCATGCTGGCTAAGGAATTCTGGGAGTTGAAGTCCTCGAGTCATAAAAGAGCCAAGGTTGCCTACCTCTGGCCTAGGCCGCTTTATGACTCGTAGACTTCAACTCCCAGAATTCCTGAGCCAGCATGGCTCAGCTTGGAAACCTCTCCCTGTCCCCTCAGCATGGCTGGCTCAGGAATTCTGGGAATTGAAGTCCACGAGTCATCAAAGAGCCAAGGTGGCCTACCCCAGCCCTAGAAGAACTGTGTTCAATTAAAAAAAATAATTAAATAATTAATAATTAATTAATTAAAAAGGGGGGAATCTATATTAGAGCTTTGAATGGGAATAACAGTCAACTTGAAACCTGTTACGAAAAGGCATCAAGCGATTTCCCTGTAACAACAAAACTTAAAAAAAAAAAAATACACAGGATGTATAAAAAGAAGAATGCCAAGAACACTCTTCTTTTTTTTTTTTTACCTCAGCCTTACCACTATTAACCACAAGAGGGAAAAATATTGGGTTTAAACAGGAGAATAAAAGTGTTTTTCAAGAGGCGTTCAAGGAGAGATAACTTTGTGTTACTCAAGAATATTCTCAGCTTCTTCTATTATTCAAAAGGCATTACAGAACATGGGGCTGGGAGGGACCTTGGAGGTCCCGTAGTCCAGCCCCGTGCTCAAGGTAGGAAGCCTTAACCCAGTGTTTCTCAACCTTGACAATTTTAAGGCATGTGGACTTCAACTCCCAGAATTCCACAGCCAGCAATGCTGGCTGTGGAATTCTGGGAGTTGAAGTCCACATGCCTTAAAATTGTCAAGGTTGAGAAACACTGCCTTAACCCATCCCAGAAAAATGGTTGTTTGTTAATCTTCAGCAATGGAGCACCCATAATTCTGGAAGGCAAGCTGTTCCAGTGATTTACTGTCCTCACTGTCAGAAAATTTCTCCTTACACCTAAGTTGGATCTCCCTTTAACAAACTTCCATCCATTGCTTCTTGTCCTGCCCTCAGGTGCTTTGGAGAACAGGTTGACCTCTCTTCTCAAGTACTGGAAGACAATTATTATACCTGCCCCAATCCTTCTCTTCTCTAGCCTAGACATGCTTAGAACTCTAAGCATCTATCTGTAAAATATGAGTACAGATCTTTGTACTAAATGGCGCTGAGTCAGACTGCTCAAGGTAACATTTCTGAATTCTTCCGACAACAATCCAAAAGCAAAATGGAATAGCAAAATAAAATTTTTACAATGTGGATATGCTCATGAGTCTTCAGATATGCAAATCCTGCATGTCTTCTTGCGCTGTGAGGATACTGGTTCTATTTTGTTTTGCTTTTCCATGTTAACGGCCATCGTTTATTGAAAAATAGAAAACCCAAAGCCCAGAGGCAAGATGTGCCCCCAATCTCCTGGCCTTTTGGAAATATCTGAATATTTAAAGACCGGGCTCTGCCATCTGACTTGAAGTTCACAGAGGAACAGGCATCCCTGGGACTGATTTAGTGACCTGAATTCTCTCCCCTGCCTTTTAATTACCTTTTAATATTGAAATGTAGTATCATTGCTTCCGTTTTAATTTTTTTACATTCACTTTTTGCTTTTAACATGTTATCTGTACATCGCCCGCAGTCCTTCTGTGAAGGAGATGGGCAGCTTTTAAATTTGATAAATAATAATTTCAGAAAAAGATATTTGCAATTAACTGTTATATATAGCATGCTACAAATATACAGGTAGTCCTCAACTTATAACCATTGGTGTTAACAATGATCCAGAATTATGACAGCCTCAGGAAGGGTACTTTGCAACCTGCTGCACAACACTTCGGCTTGTCTCAAAACGTTGCATCCTCACCCCAGCAGTTATGTGATTGTGATCTGGGTGCTTGGCAACCTGTTTCCATCTATGACCAGCTGTCAAGCACTCCACAAACTTATTATCACCATTTGCTACCTTCTTGGCCAGCTTAATCAGAAAGTCAAGATTGAACGACCTAAATGCGTAATGACCACAACTAGGAAGCGCCAGGATTACGGTTGTTGAGAAAAGCAGTCACGTGGCATCTTACTTAACTACCACTTTGCTCAACAACTGAGATTCAGTACTAAGGATGGATGTAAGTCAAGGACTACCTGTATTTTCAGATAACTGACTCTCCCCACGACCCCCTTCACAATATGGCCGGAGACTGGTGCCTGCTAATGGATGCTTGACAAATGAAAGATGCCACACGTAATAAGACAAACTTAGGAAACCCAATAATATATTAGATTGTTAGTGTTCCTGTAGACAATAAGAAATTTTAAATATGAAAATACAACAAGCCAAGTGACATTTTCAAGCAGTGAACTAAAGTCACTTACCACCACCATATGGAAATGCACGAGCAGAGCGGCTATCATAACCAGAGGAATGTCCACTGTTGGGAAATAAATATAAATCAACCCCTCTTTCATATTTAAGTTTCTGTTCAAATTAACCAATTTCTATTGCATTAAAGGTCCAGTTGCTAACTATTCATTTGTTTGCAAGCCTAAAAAATGATTAATCTTCCACATGCTGTATTAAATCAGTATGGGTTGCCACTGTCAATTGGGTGACAGTGCTCTGAACATACTATGCCTTCAGCTCTGAGGAATAAATTAAGGCAACTAGCTACCTGATCCATCTTTGCATGTATAAAGAAGTTTATCAATATCTTCTATGCTCCCTGTGATTTTATCTTCATAAAAGGGGTGAGGGTCGGAAGCAAGTCTGTTTGGGTCCTTCGTGCCCAGCCTTGTTGTTATTTTTGCACCTCTCTACACACTCTGCAACAGAAAGCCTTACGAAACTACATGTTAAGGCAAGCAACAGACCCAATTCTCTGCTTTCTGTTCCTACTATAACATGGATGTATTCATCTTTGACCTATCAGCCCAATATGCCTACAAATAGTGCTGTCCTGCTTCGTTCATATCCTGTCTTTCCATCTTACAGGTCACACTGAGGCAGCCAACTATATTAGGAAGGCATCACCGAACAAAATGGCTATCTCCACGGAAGAGAACATGGGAAAAACAGTTCTTCCATTAGAAAAGACATTGAATCTTGCCCCTGATATCGTTCAGCCAGTTGGTGAGGTGAAACAGATCTGGCTCTATGGCCAAATCCAATCCTCCCGCTGCTAAAACAGAGAAAAGCTTTGATCACAATTAATACATGTAGTTTGGGTTAAACCAGGGGTAGGCAATTTTGGCTCTTTTATGACTAGTGGA
Organism: Crotalus tigris; assembly: GCF_016545835.1. Classification (NCBI taxonomy): domain Eukaryota; kingdom Metazoa; phylum Chordata; class Lepidosauria; order Squamata; family Viperidae; genus Crotalus; species Crotalus tigris. The sequence continues at coordinate 1,406,477 of NW_024097562.1, forward strand.
CTTCAACTCCCAGAATTCCTGAGCCAGCTTGGCTGGCTCAGGAAATCTGGGAGTTGAAGTCCACATCTCATAAAAGAGCTAAGGTTGCCTACCTCTGGGTTAAACCTTTACCCTCACTGGTTGTTTTTATTTATTCATTTATTCTAGGAGGTATTTACCATTAAATTGTATTAAATCATAAATTATATTAAACCAGAAAATTAGTCATTAATCTTGGGTGCTTGGCAGCTGGCCCACATTTACAGCTGTTTGGGGTCCTAGGACTACAATTTACGACATTTTACAGCTGTTTGGAGTCCTGGGACCCCAAACAGCTGTAAATCTGGCATTTATGCCTGGTTTCCAGCAAAAAGCTCTCCACGGTGTTTCTAGCTATGGGTTCACTTTATGACCACTACGTCTGCTTAATGACTACCACAAGAAAGTTCATAAAACCGATGGGGTCACATGGTAACTTGATTTATGACTGCCATGTCTTACGACTGAAATTGTGGACTCAATTACAGTTGTAGGTCAAGGACTAGCTGTACTTAGGGGGGGGGGGTGTCAAGGTTTCTACCAGATAGAATCCAGAGACCTTCCAGAAGAACAACACTAAAAAAGCAAAACATCTAGTGCCCAGGTTACATTTCCCTGAATCAGAAATTTACAACGATTAAAAAACATATTATATGCTCGAAGCACGAAGCTGAAAACACCAGCCTGAAGATGACGAATGGGACTTCGTCGAAACGTCGCCAAGACACTTCCAATTTTACGCGGGAGAAAACCCGAACAACCAAAGACCTACATACAAACACCCGCGAAAACCTCAGAATATATATATATATATAGGCAGATTATTGCTATTTTGTCTAGTCCTGTCCCAGGCTTTTTAATTTTTTTTAAATATGCTTTATTAATTTTTTAACATAATCACCTTAATATTCGGTAAACAGTGCATTGTCTGGGTTTACGTTTAAAAAACATTCATTAACAGTTAATTTCTATAATCTGTAATCCACATGTTAACTATATTTGATTTCCTCTTTTCCCCATAATGTTCTCTTTTACCAACCTTAAGTTAATACAATTCTTGTTGTTTTAATGAGTGATAATTAAGTATAAAAGTTTTCTAACGTTTCTACAAGTAATAATTGCATAATATTCCTTTTCTATCTAGTCATTCTGGGTCCGAGCTTTTTTAACTAATAAGAAGGAAACCAAATGCATAAGAGTTGCTCAACTAATATCTAATTTCAGACTTCAAATCTTATTTGCTGTCCCCAATAGTTTTATCTGTACTGTCCATATCCCCGTATCTCTACAACTTTTCCAAGTAACCCTGATCTTCGTTCTACCTACGCCAGTGGTTCTCAACCTGGGGGTCGGGACCCCATTTGGGGTCGAACGACCATTTCGTGGGGGTCGCCAAACAAGGCTGTCTGCCATTTTTTCCCCCCTTTTCTTTGGCCACGCCCCTGGCACCTGGTGATGTATAAGTGGTTGGGGGTCACCACAACATGGGGAACTGTATTATGGGGTCGCGGCATTAGAAAGGTTGAGAACCACTGACCTACCCTAAAGTGGCTGCGGAAAACCACAAACTTATAAAGCAGGCTTCCATTCAGTTCCAGGGAATCCAAACGGTAAAAAAAAAATATATATTAAACGGTATTTTTATTCAAATTCACATCATAGCAATTATTAAAATAAACAAAGTCCTTTTGACGTCAGATTACAAACTAAAATTTACCTTTCTATAGTTGGTATAAGGGAAGGTGGTGGTCCTCCAGGTGGGGGAGGAAAGCCTGAAATATTTAATTAAAAGGTTGGTTTACATTGAAAACGAATTCAAAATTAGCTTAGTGCAATTAGTCGTGTCCCAGCAATAAACCAACGCAGCAACTTTTAGTAAAACTTTGTAGCAAACAAAATGATAGAATAATGCCAAAATAAAACAGTCTGCTTAGTTTATTATTATTTTATTGTAATTCTGTACACTTAAATATATTCTAAGGTTCTTCTTCTAATTCTTCAACTACTTTTGAGCAAGCTGGTAACTCAAATCAGTATTAATGAGATCCTCCAAAGAAAGCTGAGTGCATTTTTTTAAAAAGTGGGATATACTCAGATGGTCCCTATACCCAAAAGGAATTCACAGTTAAGTTTCATGCTATTTTTAAAATAAATAAATATACCTGGCGGTGGCACAGTTATTGGTATACCTAAAACAAAAAAGATGCACCCAATCATTTCAGCAATGAGTTTATATTGTCTCATTCCCATATTGCGGTTCCCATATTGGCACTATGGCATCCGTGCCAACAACATATTATTAAAGAACCAATAGGAATTGGCGGTGACTTAATTCCTATCACCAATCCGTATTGATTTCATTCCAGAAACGTTCTCTGTGTGAATCTAACACAAACAGCCGAACCCAGTCATTTGTGGCCATGTCCATGCAAATAAATGAACAAATTAAAAAAAAAAAAATTCTACCACATGCACCCACGATAAAATATCTGCCCAACAAATGTGCTGGCACTGTTTCCACATTAATGACTTTAAATCTGTTGAGCAAGAGTAGATGATGACAATATTTAAATAACGAAGACACAATACAATTAGAGTGTTCTGATTACATTTCAAAAACCTTTCAATATATATGTAGCGTTAAACTCCAGGGACCATACCATCTGGACAGGAAATTATGTTACTCATAATAAACATGTTATAAAAAGGCAACTCTAAAAATATTAATTTAAAAATAACATCTTAATCGTTCTTTTCTTTGTAAGAATACACAAGCACGTTTCAATGGAAAAAAAAAAACCCACCTGTGCCTTTATATCCTCAATGTTAATAGACAAGACAGCAAGTTCAAAATGTAAAATGACAGGTTAATGTTAGCTGGGCCATACGGTTCTCATTAAAAGAGCTTAAAAAAAAAAGAGAATAATCCTCCTAGTGACACATCATACCAATCAGGGCTGTTTGATAAAACTAACTCTAGCAATGATGAAATGCCTGATCCCTGACTATTTATTTGGAGAGAACGGGAATTAAGACCAGTAGAACACATTCATATTATAAAATGTCGTAGGAACAAGTACATAACATAGTTAATTCTGTTGATTCAATGGTTTTGTCCACTTTGTTCATAAATCCTAAAAAAACTCAGTTGTTTCTTTATACCATTCAGTACTATTCTCAGTAATAGTTAGTCAGCTTTTTAGGTTTATATATTTTTAAACAATAGAAATTCTTTCGGTCTCCAAAGATATTTGCATCACAAATAGCTACCGTATTTTCCAGCGTATAAGACGACTTTCTAAACCATGCAAATCTTCTCCGAAGTTGGGGGTCGTCTTATACGCCGAGTCGTCTTATACGCCGGAAAATACCGTATTTTCCGTCGTATAAGATGACTTTTTAACCATGCAAATCTTCTCCGAAGTCGGGGGTCGTCTTATACAATGAGTCGTCTTATATGCCGGAAAATACGGTAACTGAACACAGAATCAGAGCTTCAAAGAAAAAAAAAATCCCTTTTCAAAGGATCATCATAAGGATGTTTTATATTGGAATGTATGAAAACTTTCCAGGCAGAGGTTCCAGTTAATAATGGCTGAGAAGAAACTTCTCTATCCCACTAGAGGAGGAATGGGCAGATTTTAATTTTGGTTTGCTCTTTGAAGATGAAATGCTGCAAACCTGAAAGAGCCAATGCTACAATACTCCCCCCAATTGTTTCCAAATGTATGAAACTACAAGTGATTTTAAAAAAAAGGAAACTCTCAAGGCAGGCTCATGTGATAAACCTGCACCTCCTGCTTCCACGATGTGCTGGACTGATGAACTGACTGCACGTGCAGATGTGACCGAGCGAACGTCAATAAAAATCTGACTTCGTGCCTCCCCAAAAACTTTAGAATAGTGTTTTGTTTTTTCTCATTCCTCACTTTTGTCTCAGGTTTCATCGACCCGTTACAAGTACAGATATACAGGTAGTCCTCAACTTACGACCACAGTGGAGCCCAAAATTTCCGTGGCTAAGTAAAACATTTGTCAAGTGAATTTTGCCCCATTTTATGATTTTTTTCTTGCCAAAGTTGTTTTAAGTCAGTGGTGGCGAACCTATGGCACACGTGCCAGAGGCGGCACTGAGAGCCCTCTCTGTGGGCACCCATGCCTTTGCCCCAGCCCCGCCTCCCCCCGCAGCCCTCTCCTCACCAGCATCCCCCCCCCAGAGGAGAGTCACCCCCGAGTGCGGCCTGTGCAGAGCAGCACAGCCAAGGACATGGCAGCTGGGCAGCGGGGACAAGACTCCGCCATCACGCCCCATTGCACGCAGTTGATGCTGCGAGGCGTGGGCGGACTGGGGGCTGCCATGGCGCTGCTGGGCCGCCTGGGTGATCTGCGGCAGGCCGTGGGGGCAGTGGGTGGCCCTGTGGACAGGCGGGGTGCAGGGATGGAGAGGGGGGAGGGTGGGGGGCGGGGCGCGGGCAGGCCCGGGTTTTCGGCATTCAGTCTCTATAAGGTTCGCCACCACTGTTTTAAGTGTATCACTGTAGTTATTAAGTTAGAACCTGGTTATTAAGTGAATCTGGCTTCCCCACTGACTTTGCTTGTCAGAAGTTTACAAAAAGGGATCACATGACTCTGGGGTACGGCAACCGTGGTAAATATGAGTCAGTTGCCCAGCATCTGAATTTTGATCATGTGACCACGGGGATGCTGCAATGGTTATACGTATGAAAAACGGTCGTCAGTGGCACTGAAACTTTGAATGGTCACTAAATGAACTGTTGTTAAGTTGAGGACTAGTTGTAGTTATGCTGAAATCCACGCCACCCCATCAAATCATGGTTGTTGTTCAAATTCAAAAGATTCCAGTCTAATTATGTGACAGGCTTGTTATCTGGTCAATTATATTGCTAGAAAACAATTGCTATGATCTAAAATAGAAAAGCTACACAATATGTGAAATTAATTTAGTGAAATTCATTTCCAAGCGCAGATGCTCAGGATTCTACTTCAGAACAATATAGTAGTTTTGCTCCTTCCCATTTTTTTGTACAGCCTAAATATATTTAAGCACAGAGTGACAAAGGCTATGAATGTGTCAGGAAAAGAGAAAGTTTCCTACTGTTTTGACAAAAATAGATATAGGTAATATTTTAATCCGCATTTTGGGGAAAGAAGCATGCAACCATGAGAGGGAAGGAAGAGTACACAGGCAAGAGAAGAAATATTGAACCATCTCAAAGCTATTCTTAGATGCATTAGTGTAATCTTACGTTCAATTAAGCAGATTTCCTTGTAATTAATTTTGTAATCCAACCTTAGTTTGACCCTAACTACAGGTGAAAACGTTCCATGTAAATGTTCGTTTTATGAATTCTAAAAGTTATTTACTTCCAAAACCTAACATGCAGCAGTTTATATAATTGTTTGTCACGTTATTTTATTTTAAATGAAATAATTATGAATTTTATTTTTTTCTTTATCCGTCAGCTCTCAGTAAACTACACTCAACTATGATACGTTACTGTTGCAGCTGTGGTGTGAACTATAAGGAAAGTATACTATATTTCATTAAGTGTACCTTTCAATATGCCGTCTCTGTTAACTAAATCACCAATATTGATCTGGAGAGCTATGCTTTCATTGCTCTTGCCAAATCAAACAGGCCGGATGATCAAAGGAAAGTGGCTGAGTAGTGCTTCCTTATTTAAAGAACATTCTCCCTAGAGGGCTTATCTCCTGACACCTACATTATGATCCTTCTGGATCCAAGTGAGCATCTTAATTTTCTGGGCACATTCCACCCAATTTTTTATTACTAATTTGTCAGTTGCTTACTGCAAATTCAAATGCTCTGTTTTATGGCTGTTGTTTCTATTGATTATGATCTATTATGCTGCTGTTTCTGTTTTACATTCCATATAATTTGGATAGTGAGAAAATAACAATTGTTGGATTGTCTAAAACTGAAGCAAATTACTAATAAAATGCGCTCTGCAAACACCTTCAGCATGATACCTAACGAGGGCTAAGGTGATTTAAATTAGCCAACAATTTATGCTGTCCCATTTTAAATGTTAAGGTGGTGATCAGAAGACAGCTAGTCCAATAACATCATTTGTACTTTATGTTAGTTCCAATTCCCCGTGAAGCAAATTACCGCTGAATGAAATCCTCCAAAGAGCAGGAACCATTTACTTAGAAGGGACAGCACAGAAATAATTATAATCTTTCAGGAAAAGAGGAGAAATGTGAAAAGTACTTTGGACACGGGAACACCCTCTTCAAGAGAAACAATTCTTAGAAGCCACGCAGAATCTTAACAGTTCCAAATAAACTGAATTTTGCTAGAACGTGTCTAATTCTAAACATATACAACACTGTGGTTTCAGGTACAGATGAGGAGCACATACTGTGACTGAAAACACTGTCCTTTCCCCCCCCCTTTTCTTTTTACCTGGAGGAGGAATTAGAGGAGGAGCAGTACTAACGGATGGAGGCGGTGGAAGGAATGGAGGTGGAGGAAGATGGGTGGGTGGAGCTCCTGGAGGGAAAAACGGAGGCGGCTTGGAAAAATTGTTGTCTACATCACTGCTGGAGCGTTCAGACAGAACCTATAAATAAAACCAATGTTATACTTGCCTTTGGACAAAAAAGGAGCAGAAAATATACTTTCCTCCTCTTAGGGGCCTTCTACATCTAACTAGCATTTGCATTTGTCCATTTCTATTCTATGGCATGTGCCACCAATCAGTGTTCTATATTGCATAAAGAAGCCCCTACATCAGGGGTCTTCAAACTTGGCAACTTTAAGACTTGTGGACTTCAACTCCCAGAATTCCTCAGCCAGCTCTAGCTGGCTGAGGAATTCTGGGAGTTGAAGTCCACAAGTCTTAAAAGTTGCCAAGTTTGAAGACCCCTGCCCTACATCTTTGGGGATGGCAATGAACACACGACACGCTTTCATGGATGATTCCTTCACTAGAAGCAGATTCAAAATCTTTCAATCTGAAATTCTCTCCAACTTCTTCTATTCCAGGTATCGAATGAATACAGCCGTGGCTTGATCGTGAGTCATATTTAGAGTTTATTTTTTTTTTAATTTTACGTATCAAACTGTTAACACATAGCGTCATTTCACCTTCTCTACTGATGTAAGATGGAAGCATATTTTGGGAATTGGGGGCGGAGGTTATTTTGTTTTACATGTATTAAAAAACAAACCTGAATATTGCTATTCTCATTGGCCCGTCGTCTTCCCTCTACCCGGCTGATTGTAATGGTCTGTCCAATCACATCTATTACCCCAGGTAGTCGCCTGAAAAAGGAAGCGCAAAATCTTACTTCATAAAACGTTAAAATAAGTGCAATTGCTTTGAAAACTTTAAGCCCTGTGTAAGAGTCACAAAACAGGGATTTATTTTGGCTTATAAAAGCGCAGGAAATATAGTTTTTTTTTTCTTCTACATCAGCTATTCCAGTTTGGTGCCCTCCAGATGCGGATTTCAATCTTTAGCCAGCAAGGCTAGACAGGAATTTGGAGAACTGAAATTCAATACATCTGAGGGGCATCAGGCTATGGAAGTCTGCTGTAATGAATAGTATAAAATCCCCAAGAAAAAGTAATTTACAGATCTGCTTTAAGCAGGATTGTTGCTGGCAAACAATGGTATAGGATCTCCTGCTTGAGCAGGGGGTTGGACTAGAAGACCTCCAAGGTCCCTTCCAGCCCTATGATTTTATGTTTCTATGTTTCTGCTGTTAAAACAAGTTGTGACCCAAAGTGGGCACAGGTAAAATTCATCCTAGCAAGTCAGATACAATTTCCAAAACCTTGATTGCTGACTTCCATTCAAAAACTTAATAGTAGCAATCCTTTTTTATTTCTATACAGAGTTTAAAAAAAATTACAGGATGAATCCTGAGGGAGAAAATAATTTAAAAATGGATTGGTACTCGTGAAATTTGCTGAGTTAAGAATTAAAAAAATTACAGGATGAATCCTGGGGGAGAAAATAATTTAAAAATGGATTGGTAATCATGGAATTTGCTGAGTAAGAATTAAAAAATTACAGGATGAATCCCGGAGGAGAAAATAATTTAAAAATTGATTGGTACTCACAAATTTGCTACCCCTAAGTGAAATAGCAGTGTTCCATGTCTTCATTTTTATGATCGTCATGAAAAAAGAAACGAAGGAAAATCCTAACCAGCTTTGATGAAATTAACCCAGAAACACTATTCTATTTTCAATTTCAATACTTTCCAATTCCGTAATGAAGTATACATATAAAATACTCTCCTCACAATTCCCAGAATCTAGCTGGGCATTACTAGCGTGATTAATCTGTATTTATACTTCCAAATCAGTGTTGGTAAAACAGGCTATGTACCCAAGTCCAGTCCGATTCCATCTACTGAGGGAAAAATATGGCATTATAATATTTTTATTTTTTTTAAAAAAAAAAGATCACATGCTTTAAATTTTTCTTACCTTAGTTCAGGTGACTCAGCTCTCCCGTACCGAGCCTGCCACTTCACAGTGCCTGAACTGTTTTTTCTGACTGCAGGGCCCATCTGCGACTGAGAAGAGGCGCTGTTTCTGGTGAGATAAATGTTCTAGGTCTTTCTTTTCTTATGTTTCTACCTTTTCCTATTATGAGACACTATTTTTTACCCTGGCTCTCTCACATTAATTGCCCCCCAGCTGCACCTTTCTGCGATTCCATTAGGCAGGATCATTCTAATAGTGGTCCACAGATGCTTTAACAATATTCACTAACTCAGTGGATTTCTGCATCTCGTATTAACCTAAGTCTGGGGTCTTCAAACTTGGCCCTTTTATGACTTGTGGACGTCAACTCCCAGAATTCCTCAGCCAGGCACGTTTTTGCCTGGCTAAGGAATTCTGGGAGTTGAAGTCCACAAGTCATAAAAGGGCCAAGTCTGAAGATCCCTGGGATAGAGCTTTACTTTTAATCAGGTAGTTATCAGAGGAGCTGATCATAGTTTCACCTCCTTTTATTTATATTTATATATCACATTTAAAAACTGTCCGTCTCCCTCACAGAGTGACTCTGGATGGTGCACAAATAGACGTAAAACATAAAAACTATATATAAATATTATAATGAAAGCAATTTAAAAATAAAAAGCTGCAATAAGGATAGAGCGGGGGTCTTCAAACTTGGCCCTTTTATGACTTGTGGACTTCAACTTCCAGAATTTGTGCCTGGCTGAGGAATTCTGGGAGTTGAAGTCCACAAGTCATAAAAGGGCCAAGCTTGAAGACCCCTGACCTAAGTGAAAGCACAAATACACAAACTATTGACTTCTCCAGCAAGATGACCAAATAGAGCTGGCTTTATCCAGGTACCGTACAGATGCAGAGAAAGAAGCTTTGATTTGCTTTTGGTTTATTTTTCTGTTTTGTTTCAAGAAAAACAATTCAGATTCTCTGATTCACCATCAGCATCAACACAGATAGAACCATTCGTAATATATATTCATGGCGAAAGAATTGTAACGTTTATAGAATCCAGGAATTAAATATAACACTTTTAAATTGCTGGGCCTGAGCCTAAAATATAGAGGGTTGTTTTTTTTTACAATAATGCACTGCTTGATAAATATCAATTTTTCCCCATCTGAAATTTCTACAATCTTTTCATATGAGTAGAAATTGGCATTTCTCCCCCCTACCACACACATACACAACCAGAAAAAGGACAATATATAAAAAGATGGCCAGTGCTTTCAATATTTGTAATGTAATACAAATACTCTTGTTTCCCTTACTTCTAGGGCAGTGTTTCCCAAACCTGACCATTTTAAGGCATGTGGACTTCAACTCCCAGAATTCCATAGCCAGCGTTGCTGGCTGTGGAATTCTGGGAGTTGAAGTCCTCATGCCTTAAAATTGTCAAGTTTGGGAAACACTGTTCTAGGGACACACACAACCCCCCCCCCACCAAATCAATCAATCTTTATTTAGCCATAGACCAGCAAGCAGAATATAGAGATCAGTTAATATATTTTCTAAAATATCTAAGAGGGATTAGAGTTAATACTATGACGTACTGTGCAGGCTATTAAGCAGTACGTGGCTGTGGAAAGAGAAATGAAATCAGATTGATCTGCTAAGAACATTTTAAGCTAAAACGGACTAGAACAAGCAGGGTATTTCATCAAAAGTAAAAATAAAGGTAAATGCAATTTTTTTACCAAGTAAAACTAATGATCGAATTGATTAAACACCTGAAACCAAAGAAAGTTCCTGAAGAAAATGATTTTATCTCAGCAGAGGTGATCCAAAACAATCTAGATAGGTGGGTCCCTGTTCTGGTTTCACTTGCATCAATAATTGATCCCCCATGATTGGGGCCTAGCTCTGGTCATTCTCATCCACAAAAGAGGAGATCTACCTGCCAATTACATCAACCTCCCATCAACCTCCCTTGTGGTCAGCAAACTATACACCAGACATTTTATAACAAGCTCATGGACTAGATCAAAACTGACAATATTTTGCCTCAGGAGCAGGCAGGCTTCAGAGAAGGCCACTCAATCTTGGAGTCATGCTCTAACTCCCCCCACCCAGCATCTAGTTGAAAAATACTCATCACACAAAAAACTATGATCATTTATTTGAGAAAATCCAAATGAATTCAGTAGAGGCCAACGTATATCATACAAAACAGGGTTATTAGCTTTCAATAGGATTCAACAGGATTGTGAGCTTGTGGTCAAACTACCTTATCTATATCTATATAAATAAAAATATAAATGTTCGTTTGTTCAAAATCTTAAATCTCTGAAAGTTCTTCACCGACTGCTTTGAAATTTTGACACAACGTTGCATTCGAATACGCGCGTGTTTTTATATACCTATATTATATAGATGTCACACCTGTGACAGGTAAAAACATGCTTTTTGTGAAAAACAGCGCCATCTGTTGGACGTAAAAGCAACACACGCTACGATTTCAGACAATCTCTATATCTGCACAGACAATGGAACAACAAAAAATATTGTATACCCACAAGCATTGTGAAATTAAACATATTACAAACGTGCGCTTTCTCTTTTCTTTTTTTTCCATTTAACCAGACTGAGCCACAGCAACGCGTGGCCGGGAACAGCTAGTTATATAATAATTAATAAGAATGTCAGCAAAATCAGTTTAGCCTGAAATAAAGCATCATGAAAGAAATTAAGCCGGTTGTAAGAAAATAATGACTAAAAGGAAAACAATATAATTCTTTTCACGTTTTTCCCGATTGTATTACTTTGCCTTACCTAATATGTCATTCAACTACATGCTCAGTATGTACTGACTTTATATATTTGGCCAATGATAGGCAAGTCCTGTGACCTCTTCAAAACTAAATGTGCATTTTTTTTTTTAATTGATCACATACAAGAAGAGCCCTGACTACAGCCTATCCCAAACAGGTCTGATCCAACCACAAAAATTATAGATATTTGTGTTTAAGCTGCTAGGCAATGTTTGTTTATATATGCTTAACAATACAGAAGTAACGTTATGGAATTCAAAGTAGTGACCTCAGCCCAAAATAAATGCATACTATAAACCTTTGTAAAATATAATCAAAAATCAACTGGCTTCTAAACATACTTAAAATAGCACCAACGTGTTATTTAGATGCAAATAATCCCTGTTGACAATCACTGACTACCAACTTAGAGGTTCTACAAACTACTGATTGCCGCTGACAGTCTATATCTCAAATTATATCAAGATTTACAACCAAAGGATGAAAAACACAAGATGTGAGAAGGTAGTGATGTTTTGTTCAGTTTTAAAAAGGGATGATGGCAACCTGGAAACATTTCCTGTCTTCAGCTGTTCAGAAATGTTGACTAACCAACTGACCTGTTTGATGGGACTCCTGTCTTGAATAAGGGTGGGGGAGATGTAAACTCAGCTTTGACTGGTGGAAGTGCTACTTCTTTCTCCATATTTCCAGTTCTGCCCTGCTGCACCTTCGGAATAAAGTTTCTTCATTAGCGTTACCTATTGCAAAATAAAGGATCTCTTCCAATAAATTACAATAGCAACAACATTCTGTAATTCCTAAATAAAAATGCTCACACTAGCAAACTGGTTATTGTGGCTTCCATTCAAAATCCCTCCCTACTTCATTTGTCCAAGGAAATGCCATTTCTCAAAAATTCCAACAGCCACCCTGAAAAAATAAATTGTTTTCAGAACAGGGGAGGGTAATTTAAAATTTAATCTGTAGTATTATAAAGCAGGGGGGAAAAAATCAAAGTAACAGTCTAAATCCACCAATGATTTGTGTTTTTAATGCTTCAGTCCCTGCAAAGTGTTTAACAAAAGTGTATTTCTTCAGTATGGAATAGGAATAAAAACTGAGAATTATAGAGTACTTCTAACCAACCAATCTTCTACCAGTCAAACTCAGCTCCACTATAGGAAAACAGCTCCATATGGCATATTTACGGAAAAGTAGCTAAGCATCTGGTGCTCTATTTCGATCACTCCTTAAGTTACTTTTCTCAAGCATCAAAAAGTCAAACATGCAAAAAAAAATTTTTTTTATTAAGCAAAGCCTGGACTAATATACCTGGACTAATATTTTCCTGAAGACTGATAAGGTTCACAATAACTTCCACTTGCTATTAAGCAAAGCAAATTGAACTGTATGCATAATAGACAAATAAAACCTAAACGATTGGCAGTTATTAGTGGGGGAACATAAATGTATTGCTCCTCAGATAAGGGGGAAGCAAAAATACTGTAGGGTTATAAGCACAGTTTCTGTTTTTAAAAAAGATTTTTTTGAATAAGGTAGGTAAAATATCCTGCACTAATACTAGTTGGGAGAAGAGTTTCATAGCTCTTACTGTATATTTAAAAAAAAAACACTGTAAACTATAGTAATGTTCTTTTCTAGCCCTTTAAGAGCACTGGAGTTTATCATCTTAGGCCTATTTTGGGAAAGCATAAAGTGATTAACAGGTTATGATGGAGCATTAGAATACGTAGAGTTACTTCTACATAACAACAATTGATAGTTTTCACATTTTTCATCAGATTGCGTTAGTGAAAAGCATGGATGGACATTGTAGCATTATGGAATATTACAGAAAAGCACACCTCTGCTCAGACACCTGTGATGTTGATAAATCTGGAGTTGAATGTAGAATGTAGAAAATGTGGTTCAAATCCTCAATTATGAGGTAGCCTTGATCAAAGTCTCTTAGATAATATGTACAAATAAAATAGTACATAGACATGATTTTAAAAAAAAAGTAACAAAAGAAAGCCAATTTAAATCTTCATATTAGCCCTGTTTATATTTACCTTATACCAATTCTTCAGTATCAAATGTTGAACAAATACTGCACACACTGATTGAAAACATGGCGCCCTATCCAAAATTTCTATACATATTCCCCTGTGAACATAAAATATGTAACCTGAGCAACAAGGTTACAGATGTTAAACTGTCAGTATTTACATCTGTTTTCCTTTTTAACTAATAAAAGGCTAAAATACTCCAGCTTATTACAGGCAGGAGAATAAAAAAGAATAATTGGGAGCCAACCAGCCAAAACATTCTCCACGAGATCCCTTTTCTATTGTGTTTTAAAATAGCATTTTATTAAAACAATGAAACAAAACAACTGAAGTTTTTCTTCATGGGAAAAATAAGCACATAGCATGCTTGCTGTGTTTTATTAAACTGTTATGTGTTAGTGTAAAAAATAAAGATTAGCCTTATGGCAAAATTAAGACAATTTTCTCAAAAATATATTGGTTTCTAAGTACCTATCCCAGGGGTAGGCAACCGTGGCTCTTTTATGACTCGTGGACTTCAACTCCCAGAATTCCTGAGCCACTTCAATTCTGGGAGTTGAAGTCCACGAGTCATAAAAGAGCCAAGGTTGCCTACCCCTGACCTATCCATTTCTTCCTATCATGTAAGTGGCACATATTTACTTGATGTGCATTTTCCCCCCCTCAGGCATTCTCAAATGCCTAGTCAATGATAACCATGTATCTAGTTCAGTGGTTCTCAACCTTTTTAATGCCGCGACCCCCAACCGGTCATAAGTCGAGGACTACTCAACCGGTCGTAAGTCGAGGACTACTCAACTGGTGCAGCACCGTTTGCAGAATGGGACTTTTGGCGGGCTCAGCAGGGCAGAGACAGCCTGGACAATGCCTATTGGCTTTTGAAAGCCAATAGAATTAGACTCTATTCAAGAGAGTCTATTCTATTGGCTTTCAAAAGCCAATAGAATAAAAGGGAGTAGCACAGCTAAGGAAAAGGGGGGAAAAAATGGCGGACTGCGTTGTTTGGCGACCCCCGTGAAATGGTCGTTCGACCCCAAATGGGGTCCCGACCCACAGGTTGAGAACCACTGGTCTAGTTGATAACTTCTTACACTGGCATGAGAGTTCAAGCTCTACCACAACAAAGTCTTGTCTAGAATTGTCTTTAGCCTTAGAAGCACTCAAGAAAAATCTAGAATTTGCTGCCTCACGATGCCACTGAGCCTAACAACTAAAGTCCTCTAGGGCGTATTAGAGGTTGGCGATTACTATCTATGGCTATTCATCAAGTTTGTGATCCTGATTTACGACAATCTAATGATGTTTTACATACGAAGGGAAGGATGTGCAAAAGTATTTGTACATGAACGGTTCATGGAGCAGTTGTTTTTGGTGGCTTGTGTCTAAAAATATGGGTGGTTGATTCAGCTAGGGAGCTGTTTTGTCTGAATATGGGCTGAAATGATTTGTTACTGGAAGTAGTATTTTTCAGGCAAGGAGAGTAAGGTTATTAGCAACAGTCCGGGGGGGGGGGGAGATGACACTGCAAAAGGATGAGGTGCACAATGGGATATGCAGCAATGCTACACGAAGGCAGGAGAATAAGTGTGGCACACATTAGCCTGTATCCTGTGCGTTTTGCTTTAGCACAGTGGTTCTCAACCTGTGGGTCGGGACCCCATTTGGGGTCGAACAACCATTTCACGGGGGTCGCCAAACAAGGCTGTCCGCCATTTTTCCCTCCTTTTCTTTGGCCACGCCCCGGCACCCGGTGATGTATAAGTGGTTGGGGGTCACCACAACATGGGGAACTGTATTATGGGGTCGCGGCATTAGAAAGGTTGAGAACCACTGCTTTAGCAGAAATTAAAAAAACAAAACAAAAAAAAAAACATTCCAGGGTTCATTTCCATCACACTACGCCTCCCCCAGTGGCAAAACTTTCAGAAAATTATGGTTGCCTTTGTTTTGTTTCAGATTCGAAATTACACACATATTCTGTTTGGGGCACATTCTTACATGGAGAATAAACTTCTTCGGTCAGCAAAATTCTGCCTGAACTTCATTTTTGAGTTGGGCCACCAAGAGAGAGAAAGCAAGGATCAAATACCAGACCAAAAAATGATACATGAAATCTGTAACGGAGTGACGTATCCCACTAAAATAATGCAGCATACACATTACGTAACTGTCACAGCAATCATTAGTACATTATGCCATCAAATCATAGGGTTGCAACAAGAAAGATAAAATACGTGATTCTACATGCAGCACATCTGGAGAACGTATTTAAAAAAAAAACTGGAAAGAACCAGCTACGCCCACTTTTGTGTTTAGACTCAAAACCTGGAAGTGGTATGGCAAACAGTTAATTAGAGTGACTAAGGAAAGTTTACCAACATTCACCTTAAAAAGACTGTATGTGCCATCTGGAATCTCTGCCCGTGGCGTTACTTCCATAGCAATGTCTTCGGCCTAAGTTAAATAACACATCGCCCATTAAAACACCACATTATGGACTGATGGGCTACATCACAACTAACAACAGGTTGCAAGCTAGTTGCAGTTGGTGATTCCACATTACCAACACAGAGGCCAACAAGGAAATGGAGCAAAATGGCTGGATGATAGGAACAAGGAAGGAAGGGAATGAACTGCTGAACCACACAAGGGTTGCTAACACTGTGTGTGGAGTCTAACTTTGGAAGGAAAATGGTTCTACAATGGTAAAACAAAGAGATTCTTTCCATTACCGTGATTTTATTTGTCGCTGCGGTAACGGGTAAAATTTCAAGTCCCATTCGTATCCTCTTTTGTTTTTCACAGTAAGCTTTCCAGGTCTCTTCATTAAACCCATAATTGAAATAATCTGAGAGATCAGCGCCTTAAAAGAAAACCACAAACATTCTAGGAGTTAAATGCAACTACTATAAAAATGTGTAGGAATCCGGCCTTCCACAATGCTTTCTAGCTACTGGTTTTCCAAAATGAGAAGCAGCTGAATAACCATTTTGAAAAAAGACCCTCTTTTTACAGCACTCTCTTTTGTTTACTTCCCACAACCATTTAGCTATGTTTTATTACTTAGCGGTGCTTCAAAGGGGAGGCACTTTTTCCTATGTTAGATAAGCCGAAGTAGCTAAAAAAAAATCAAAACATTCCGAGTAAAAAAACTTAAAAAGGTAAAAATGCAAAACACGCAGCAACATGTTCTCATGCATCAAATCCAACTGAGTTAATACTTATATTTTCCTCACCTCTTGGAAGTAGCTTTATTACAAGTATTGGGTGTACAACATGCTGTGATTAAATTCTTCCTGAAACAGGAAATATGAACGCATTTCGTGCATTTAGATAAAACAAGGCAATCGAATTTCTGCTCACCTCTGGAGTTTCGACGACCTGTTTTTTTACAATGTTATTTATTTCTGTGGAAAAATGCTTACCTGGTTTCCTCCAAGGTTTATCTTCAAAAGAATCCAAATCCACTTCTAATAGCGGAACACCATTAATGCTTCCTGGTGCATCAAGATCAACTCCCTTCACTTTTGAGCCTATAAAAAAAGAATACCTATTTTATACGATACGTGTACATATTAAAAAGTTCCTATAGTGGAATTAAGGTGCTTATTTCCTACACAATGGCAGTCATGAGCCTGATAGTTACTGTTCTTATAAACGTTCTCTTACACGGTGACAATGATCTTAAGAGACACTGCAGCCCAGAGCAAATAGCAATATTTTTCCCATTTTCTTTCTTTGAGCTCACGGCAAATGCTTACCAGACGATCCATAAGTCCGCCCTCCTGTTTTAATATTGAGATTCACTGGTGCTGCTCCATACCTAAAAAATAACATTTTTATAGTAAAGGGTAAAAGATGAACAAGATGGTTGAAGAAATGATTTAAAAAAGTGTTCGGATGTGCAGTGGTGTGCACTCACACCAGCGTTAAAGAAAGCGACAATTTCTGGATCAGCACAGAGACTTGGAAGTTTTCCCTCAGTTTTCCATACACACACGTACAAGTAGTCCTTGGGTGACAGTGACAATTGGGACTCTAATTTCCACCACTTACTGACATAATTGTAAAGCACACTGTCACACGGCCACACTGCTTACCAGTTCCAGCACTCCCAATTAAGTGAGGAATGTGCAATTGCTTCACTTTGCCGAATGTCTTTTGGAAACACAGTCGCAACTTCCATCTTGGTTTTTTTACTGTATTTTTTTTTCCTTTTTACTTGTGCCTGATCCGAACAGAAAATAACGTACGTAGCTCAGATTGAACAGTGGAGTTGTTGGTGCTCTCTTGAGGTTGGCTGTTTACTTGCACACAGTTCATTACTCGACTAGGCAACATCATTAGTGCTAGTGAACGTGGCATTTGCTCTCAGTTTATATACAGTCACTTGTATTTAAGCTAGTTTTATATGACTGAAACTGACAGGTAAGCTGCTGTACATGCTGTACAAAGGGAGCAAACCCCACACTTAACTCGCATTGATTCTGTAGAGCAGTGTTTCCCAAACTTGACAATTTTAAGGCATGTGGACTTCAACTTGAGTTGAAGTCCTCATGCCTTAAAATTGTCAAGTTTGGGAAACACTGCTGTAGAGTGTCTCTCTACTTCATTTACATTTAAAGAAACATTATTTATTATCAACTGTGACAAGTATTGCTGAAGTTTCAAAACAGCGTAAAATGATTTGGGACATAAGACGAAGTAATCAATTTAGCCTTTTTAGAGCATAAAGCTATCTTCAAATCTATTACAGCAAAGTAAAAAAAATGAATTTTGTAGATAGCACTGGACTTCTCTAAAAGTGACACTAATTGAAACAGCACTTAGCCATAGCGCCTAGATTTATATACCACTCCGTAGTGCTTTACAACCCTCTCTTAAGCATCTTGGCCCTCTCCCCCCAACAATCTGGGGTCCTCATTTTACCAACCTCGGAAGGATGGAAGGCTGAGTCGACCTTGAGCCGGTCAGGATCGAACTCCTGGCTGTGGGCAGAGTTAGCCTGCAATGCTGCGCCACCACGGCTCCTAATAAATAACTCTACGTTCCACAGAAAAGTACCTTTCGGGCGTCTTTAACGGCAAAGCCCATTTTGAACTTTTGTGAGGACTTAGAAGACTTTGGTAATGAATGCAACTGTCAGGAATAAAGCAAGAAAGAATACAGAAGGAAGGCCCGCAGGAAGGCAGATGGTGGCTGCTGGGAGCAAGCAAGTGGAGAGAGCGGGTTGGAGAGGGAGGGCAAGGATGACGAGAAGGGATGTGTGGGTCAGGAAAGACACAAGAGGCACAGTGCGGGTCAGATGAGATCAGGGCAGCCTCTTTTCCTCAGCCTTCACAAGACAGCAGGAGGCGTTCTGCAGGGGCACAGGAGTGATTGACAGGAGTAAAGAAGGGCCTGGGGAGGGTGAGTGGGTGGGGAGGCTTGCCCAGCAACGTGCAACCTTCCCCGTCAGGCTCCCCACTGACTTTCCTGGGGAAGCATGTGGGGAAAAATGCATGCGCAGCAAACTGCCATGCTTCCCCCCCACAAACCTCATAACCTTTGGATGCCCTTTGGCCCAATGAAACAGCCAGAAGGTCATCCCCTTTTGACTTAACGCCTCACCTACCTAAATAGATAATATGCTTAAGTTACTTCCTATCTCTTCCTGCCTTTGTCAGTTCTTTCTCCTTTTGATCTACCTGTATTTGTTCTTTACCTTGTCTCTGATCAGGTAATATGTTACTAGAAAATAGTTGCTTATATGAAGGAATTTTCCAATGAAGAAACTTTATGTCAGCATCTAATGCTTAAACTTATGAATGTGAAATGTCAGCATTTAATGGTAAAGCCTATGTATGTAAAAAGTATATAAAAACCAATAAACACAGATATTCTCAAGCTGTCTGAAGCCGTGACAAGCAGCTCTGCAGCAGCTTCAAATCTCTGCTCAAGGCCTGCCTGAGTCTTTTTCTTAGCGTCTTTACAGAAGCTGGCAGGAAAGGTAGCAAAGGGCCACCGTGCAGTCTTCGTGGGTCCTTGGCGACCCGCCGTACGTGAGAACAGGTGGCCAAGAACCCAGACTGCAATCATGTCACCAGAAGAGTTGTTGGGAAACTCCAAGGACCATTCATTCAGTAACCTGAAATGGCCACTGACCGAATGGTCAAGTCTGAGGAACTACCCTGTATATCTCTTAGAGATGTGCTGATCAATTCACTGAGAAATATATGAATGGGAAAAAGGAATGCTTATTGCACATTTGATATAGAAAAAGCACGTGATATAATGTCAGGTGCAAACAATCCGATGCGTAGGTGGAGAGTTCAAACCAATCTCCCCAGACTTCTTGCTTTCCTTTGGGGATAGACAGACAGACAGACAGATAGATACATATGCTACGATAGATAGATAGATAGATAGATAGATAGATAGATAGATAGATAGATAGATAGATAGATAGATAGATAGATAGATAGATATGCTAGGATGGATGGATGGATGGATGGACAGATGTCTTTTTTTGTCATAGGATGCCCAGAACGGAGTTCCGGTACCTTTTTTGGAGCTTAAAATGGGAGGGGGAGGCAGTCCTAGATGTCTTGCAGTTATGCAAAAATTCGAGGCTAACTCCCTGCCTGGCTAGGCATTTCCCAGCGAATGAATAGGGCTGAATTGTGAAGTATTTTATACAAATATAAGATCACTTTTCTGCATGTGGTAAGGGCGTGTGCTTGATATAAACCAGGAGTGATATGCTGCAAACACTGAGCAGGGAGTATGAGAAGGAGGTGTGGTAAATGTGTAAGGCGTGTTTGTGATGACATTAAGTGGCATGTTGATTAGGGAGGTGAATGTGCTTTTCTATGTAGATGAGGCTGCAATTGGCTGAAAATCCTAAATGACTTACAATGAACAAATCGTATAAAGCAGGGGTAGGTCACCTTGGCTCTTTTATGATTCGTGGACTTCAACTCCCAGAATTCCTGAGCCAGCATGGCTCAGCTTGGAAACCTCTCCCTTTCCCCTCAGCATGGCTGGCTCGGGAATTCTGGGAGTTGAAGTCCACGAGTCATAAAAGAGCCAGGGTTGCCCACCCCTGGTGTAAAGCAATTACTCATATGGTTTTTGAAATCTGCCGTTATCAAACAACAAGATAGCAACGTTTGATAGACAAGAGAGTGAACACCTGCAAATTATACAGACAAGGTGAAGTATTATTACAGTACCATAGTAAACAAAGCTGTGCACTTTGGTAGCACGTTGACTAAAGATGAGGAAATGAACCGGAGATATTTTAAGGTGTAGAAATACTAGCGTATAGGACAATATTTATTTGCTTATTGGTTCAAGCTCTAAAATAGAGCTTACTCCAAAATAAAATACTGTAGAATACTGCAGATTTTGGATTTTTGCTCTTTTTGCTTTTAAGATATAGGGTCCTTTAGCTCAGTGGTTCTCAACCTGTGGGTCGGGACCCCATTTGGGGTCAAACGACCATTTCACGGGCGTCGCCAAACAACGCAGTCCGCCATTTTTTCCCCCTTTTCCTTAGCTGTGCTACTCCCTTTTATTCTATTGGCTTTTGAAAGCCAATAGAATAGACTCTCTTGAACAGAATCTAATTCTATTGGCTTTCAAAAGCCAATAGGAATTGTCCAGGCTGTCTCTGCCCTGCTGAGCCTGCCAAAAGTCCCATTCTGCAAACGGTGCTGCACCAGTTGAGTAGTCCTCAACTTACGATCGGTTGAGCAGTCCTCGACTTACGACCGGTTGGGGGGGTCACGGCATTAAAAAGGTTGAGAACCACTGCTTTAGCTGGAAGCAATTGTTACTGGCTTCAAGGTAACAAAGGAAGGGATTTTTTTCATAAGTCTGCCTTAGCTCAGAACCTGAAATCCAAATGATTTAGGGTTTTAACAACTTACCCATACTGCGGTGCTCCTGTTTTAATATCACCAATAGTGACCTGAACATCATCTTCATCATCATCACTATCGCTGTCACTGTCATCTTCGGCCTCTGCCACTTTCTAAAAAAAAAAAAAAAGGCTATAATTAGAAATTACATACAGTTCAACTAACTTTCTTGATACTATTTGAAAAGGCAGTAAGCTAAAAGGCTACTGAAAGAATCTTTTGTGGATGGACAAGACCAACCAAGAATTTGGGGGATCTAATGAAAAGGGTTACCTTTTGGAAAAAGGCAAACTCTTGTGTTCCACCATAAGAACCTTACCCCGTCTCTGAAACATGGGGGTGGCAGTATCATGGTTTGGGTTTGCTTTGGTGCCTCTGGACCAGGATGGCTTGCCACCACTGATGGAGCTAGGAATTCTGAATTGCACCAGCAAATTCTACAAGAAAGGGTCAGGATACCTGACGGTGAACTAAAGCTCAACACCAAGTGAGTCATGCAGTAAGACAATGACCCAAAATACATTAGTTGTACAGCCAAATAATGGCTAAAGCAGAAGAAAGTTAATGTGTTGCAATGGCAAAGTCAAAACCCTGACCATAATCCTATAGAAATGTTGTGGAAAGACCCAAAGTGTGCAGTTCATGCAAGAAAGCTCACCAACATCTCTTGAACTGAAATGGTTTTATATGGAGAAATGGGATTAAAATTCCTCTCAGCTGATGTGTAGGACTGATCAACAGTTTTCAAAAACATTTGTTATTGGTGTCCAAGTATTGTAAGTAAAGGTTCACATATTTTTGCCATACACAAATCTACAGCTTTGGATCACTTTCCTCAATAGAGAAATGAAATATGTCCTGTGACTCATTGTTTTTAATCAAGTTTTAGGACTTCTGTGGAGAACAGATGCATTTTAGGTCATATTTCATGCAATAATATTGAACATTCGAAGGTGTTCTCAAACCTTTAAGCACAATGGTACCTGGAACACTACGAACAGGACACACACACCAAGTGAAAAGAAATCTGCCAGCAATCTCAAACCAATAATAGTTATTGGGGAAAGTCCTGCACTCTTTTCTAGCACATCATTTAATCACTCAGCATGAGATGTGCAAAGTTATCCTCATACTCTCAAGGCTAAGGACAATTTCAGTACTGTTAACATTTGCATTCCGGACTGAATTTATCACATAGTGAATGAAGTCTAATAAAATAAGTTAATCATAAATTATAGGGATATTCAAAGTGCTCCATTTTGGGGACAAAATGTTTCAGGGAATCCTAAAGAAATAAATAAGTTTCTCTTCTGTACTAGGCCAATCTAGGATTGTCATGGAAGCTTTTTAAACTTTGGAAGTGATGCAATCAAATTGCAGGGACGGAAGATGTTCCCCCAAACATTCTGTTTCCAAAATAGACCCACCGCTAACAAATTATAGACCCACAGTCTATATCCAATTGGTCCTCGTGAATGGCTTGCTCAAAATTTTAAAAAAATGTTATATAAATGTCTGTAGTTCTTGTTTTATAAGGAATACCATTTTTACTACGCCATTTTCAGCTGCTGTGTCTTCTTCATTTCTTGTTGGGGTTGGAACACTTAAAGATAAAATAAAAGACATTAGCTGGTTTACAGGCACTGGCACTGTTTTAAAAAATAAGTGTAGTTTAAATTATTGGATAGCAAATGCTAATGTTTTTCTGAATTATGCTTTTGCTAGGAAAAGAAACAACTTTCTTTTTCTGCAAAACTTTTCTTTCTGGGAAATATACATTCAGCAATTAAGCAGAGTAATACTTTGTTTCATTTAATTTAATGTGATTTCAGTGACGTTATACATTATTATCTCTTTCATTGTCCCCATTATTAAAGAATCAAAGTAACCACGTTAAAAAATTTGTAGAGCATAGACTGTGTGAAGAAGTATTCAATAGTGATATTTTGTACCCTATATATAATTAATCTAAGTTTAGAAATGACATATATTTTAGTTTTAACATATCTAGACAATTACGGCATTGACACTCAAGACAAAGGGTCTCTACTCATAAGAGGACTCTACTCATAGGAGATTCTACTCACAAGGCCAGTGTAGAATAGGATTTTAATAACACTGATTTATCATATTAATCACAAAAGTAAATCAGAAAAATGCTCATTAAAATTCTTTTTTTCAGTCCATAAGGCTCCAATTCAACTAGGATTTGAAATAAATTTAGCATAGATGACATTACTTAATATGGTAATTAAATAT